>NC_142794.1:20424108-20519666 GCF_049724085.1 Artemia sp. Qi Xiang Cuo | reverse complement strand
ACTTATTAATTATATCCCATGTCTGATTCAGTGAAGTATTGCTCTTTTTTGCTGATCTTATCTATTTTTTTAGATAATTTTTGTATCAGCGAAATTCAGCTACATTGACTTTGGATGGATGCAATAAGTATATCTTATATAACAGATTCTTATTTTTTTTATTGATAGCAATCCATGGGATATCCAAGGCTTAAATGGCTTCATACTACTTCTTCTTGATATCTTGTGTAGACGGAAAGCGTCATCGTAAAAACATTTAAACTAGTCCACAAAAAATTCAGTAGCAAAATCAGGATCCGAAGACTTTAAACAAGAAGTAAAATTACTGGAAGAAAGTAATACTTTAAGTCTACTTAATAAGTTTTTACTAGTCACTCTTATTTTTCTTTTAATAGGCCGAGAAAATTCTGGAATCAAGTGAAGGCCAATTCACAAGCATCAAATGGTTGAGAAATTTTCAATAACGACATCACTAGACTTTAGTTCCATATTCGTAAAAAAATATCAATAATGGAAGCATAATCTTTCGTTTTTCTTGTTGGAACTCCACAAGCTGGCAAGAGACTACCAGACAGGCAAACTGATAGTCAGCCCCATCATAAGAGCTTCAGAGAAAATTACTATTTTAATTATTAGAATTATATACATCAATATTAAAATCCCTCATGATTACAATCTTGGGGTACTTGTTTGAAGCAATAATGATAAGATCATCAAGAAATTCAAAGAATTTTGAAGCAGATGAACTTGGAAAAAATTGGCCGGTAAAATACGCAACACAATATTTTCATACCTTTCACATCTATAATAACCGTCAGAGACTCAACCACTATTTCAATATACAGATGATCAAATTCACTCACCATATCTACCTGAATTGTTGATTTAATGAAAAAATCAACCCCTCCCTGTTTTTATTAATCCGATTCTTATGAAGCAAAGTATAATTCTTTTTGTTAATGAATGTCATTGTCGAATCATTCAATGTTTTATAAGAGGTAAAGATATTTATATCATGACACGAAATAAACAGGGACATTCAATTTAAAATATTTAGTAATCAGTGACAGTTCAAAAATGTCATTCTAAAACCAGCGCTTTTATTCGAAATTTAAGTAAGGATTAGAAATTTATTTTTGGGATAGAATGGACCATCATATAAAAAGTATCATTATCTTTGTATCAAATATTTTCCCTAGATCTAAGGGGAGCTCTTCGTATTTATGAAGAATACCATCCATTATTTCGACCCTGGGTATACTTATTGACAAAAAGAAACTTTCAACCATACGGAGAGACAAATGTAACCAGGACGTCATCTGAAAGAAACAAACATTAGCAAAATCCAGAACTATAACATGAACACCTTATATAAGAAAATCAGGAATAGTGTGACGCAAAGAAAGCAAAAAAGCATGGTAGCTTGGACTATTGATAACAAAAAAACGAAGTATTAAAAAACCTCAGGGGGACACTTACCATGACACTTCACGAACGTGTATCCGAAAATAATCGTAATCCCCCACCAATCATAAATTATCAACTGACTTAACAACCAAATCCACTAAACTCCAAATAAACAAAATACTCCACAGAATCATATAAATATAGACCCAGATCACTGCTATTCTAATTCAATTATTGATTAATTTTCTCCCATATCTCCGAGCCATTTTTTTCTTTATGTCAAGCCATATTTGGGTTGCTTTATCTTTAACCCGAGAAGCAATAATCAATCCAGACTCCATCTCTGTTGATTTAGTAAGGAATCCTGTGTGCAAAGCGTTAAGTGCCGGAGGAAGGTCTGTGCAAACTTTTATTCCAGAGCCCTGAAGCTTGGATTTGTTTTGCATAATTAGATAACTTCAGCTTCATTCCTGAGCCTAATTAACACTGGATTAATTTCCAATTTACGTGACTGAATTTGATTATGGTAACTATACGTTATATTGTCCTTTTTTTCCTCCTAAGTGGTAAGATTTATCAATTGACACAGATGATGTAATTTTTAGTATATTCTTAAGGAGATCTTTCACGTGAGCTTCAAGGGATGGAAACGAATTAAGATCAGTAGGTAAGCCGTGTATGATCAAGTTCGAACACTGGGTTCTGACAACTCTTTCAGAATACCCTGATTGGTTACCTATTTCAAAATCCCTTTGTAAATTTACCTGAAAAGGCAAATAAAACATTAGCTAGGGTTATTTTATAATTATTGATAATAAATATTGACGTACGTTTCGATACAATTTTTGATTTTAAAATGAAAATTGAATAATCCCATCTATAATTAATGTCTCTGTAATAATAGATGGCCAAATCATAAAAGCTAAAGAAAAGATTAACCTAACATTTAGGAATTTATGTTGAGAATTTGATCAAGTAGGCATTGCAACTAGTTTAAATAAGTAGGCTGTATGTCTACTTATCACTCAGTCTTTTTTTAAGAGAACTTGCTGTCGTGTTTTGTTCCAAATTCTTAATCAGCTTTAAAAATTAGAATTGGCTTTTCTTTGATAGGCTAGCAAAATATAGGGTAAGATAGCCTACCCAGTAATTGGACAGGTAGTCATTACTTCAACGTTTAAATAACTAAAAAATATTTTGGTAAAATTCTACTTTAGTTACTTTTGGCTATCTTGGAAAGGGGTTGGGTTAGGAAAATGAAACTTTCAGGGATGGATGTACATGCTAAGGTTTGTCCCGGGAAGGTACTTTGAAGTACCTACCTCCACTCATCCCCCCTCTATATAATGGTAAATTAGCCTACTGCACATTACTAGTTGTTTTTAACTCCTATTTCATCCTATATTACTATCATAAATATAAATCACTGCTTACCTTACACAACTTCTGCTTTTAACCTTGTTCATTAAAATATATTCCAAATTCCTATTTAAATCCTAAGCCATTTAATTTTCAACCCATGCTGACTTTCTTTATGGTATATGAAACCAGGCTTGTTGTGATGTTACACTTGGCTTATTAGAAACGCTTACCCTTGAGGGTAGCAGGCACATGCCAATCACCTCTGTGTTGATAAGACCATTTAAACTGTATTAATTAGGGAAAGGATTTGACAAGAGAGACCAGTAAAAATAACCTAATCGTTATAAGAGAACAAATTATGTCATGGGAAGATGTTTTTGAAATCCCTCTTCCACCCAAACTCAAAATTTTCTAAAATTCTACTTTAGAAGCTTTTAAAGTCTATCTAAAGTACTAAAAGATAGAGTGCTAAAAACATCAGAATCAACCTCAGAGGAGATGTTATGTCACGGGAAGAGGTTTTTAAAATCCCCCTTCCCCCCAAACTCAAAATTGTCCAAAATTCTACTTTAGAAGCTTTTTAAATATTTCTAAAGCACAAATAGATAGAGTGCTAAAAACATCAGAATTGACTTCAGAGGACACGTTATATCACGTGGAAGAGGTTATTGAAATCCCCCTTCCCCCCAAACTCAAAATTGTCCAAAATTCTACTTTAGAAGCTTTTTAAATATTTCTAAATCACTAATAGATAGAGTGCTACAAAAACCAGCATTGACTTCAGAGCAAAAATCTTGTCATGGGAAGATGTTTTTGAAATTCCCCTTCCCCCCAAACTCAAAATTTTCCAAAATTCTACTTCCGAAGCTTTTTTAATTTTTTATAATGTGCTAAGACATAGAACGCTACAAACAGCAGAATCGACTTTAGAGGACAATTTGTGTCATGGGAAGATGTTTTTGAAATCCCCCTTCCCGACAAACTCAAAATTTTCCAAAATTCTACATTAGAAACTTTTTAAATATTTCAAAAGCACTATTAGATAGAGCGCTACAAATATCAGAATCGACTTCAGAGGAAAAATTTTTTCATGGGAAAATGTTTTTGAAATCCCCCTTCCCCCCAAACTCAAAATTTTAAAAAATTTCAATTTAGAAGCATTTTTAAATATTTCTAAAGCACTAATAGATAGAGCGCTACAAGTTTCAGAATCAACTTCAGAGGACACGTTATATCACGGGAAGAGGGTTTTAAAATCCCCCTTCCCCCTATTTCTAAAGCATTAATAGATAGAGTGCTAAAAACATCAGAATCGACTTCAGAGGACACGTTATATCACGGGAAGAGGTTTTTAAAATCCCCCTTCCCCCCAAACTCAAAAATTTCCAAAATTTTAATTAAGAAGCATTTTTAAATATTTATAAAGCACTAATAGATAGAGCGCTACAAGTTTCAGAATCAACTTCAGAGGACACGTTATATAACGGGAAGAGGGTTTTAAAATCCCCCTTCCCCCTAACTCAAAATTTTCCAAAATTTTATTTCAAAAGCTTTTTAAATATTTCTAAAGCACTAATAGATAGAGTGCTAAAACCATCAGAATCGACTTCAGAGGACACGATATATCACGGGAAGAGGTTTTTAAAATCTTCCTTCCACCCAAACTCAAAAATTTACAAAATTATACTTAAGAAGCTTTTTAAATGTTTCTAAAGCATTAATAGATAGAGTGCTAAAAACATCAGAATCGACTTCAGAGGACGCGTTATATCACGGGTAGAGGTTATTAAAATCCCCCGTCACCCCAAACTCAAAAATTTCCAAAATTATAATTTAGAATATTTTTTAAATATTTCTAAAGCACTAATAGATGGAGTGCTAAAAACATCAGACTTGACTTCAGAGGACAAATTCTGTTACGGGAAGATGTTTTTGGAATCCCCCTTCCCCCCAAACTCAAAATTTTCCAAAATTCTACTTCAGAAGCTTTTTTAAATATTTCTAAAGCGCTAAGAAATAAAACGCTACAAACAGCAGAATCAACTTTAGAGGACAATTTGTGTCATGGCAAGATGTTTTTGAAATCCCCCTTCCCCCCAAACTCAAAATTTTCCAAAATTATACTATAGAAGCTTTTCAAATATTTCTAAAGAACTAATAGATAGAGTGCTAAAAACATCAGAATCAACCTCAGAGGAGACGTTATGTCACGGGAAGATGTTTTTTAAATCCCCCTTCCCCCCAAACTCAAAATTTTCCAAAATTCTACTTTAGAAGCTTTTTAAATATTTCTAAAGCATTAATAGATAGAGTGCTAAAAACATCAGAATCGACTTCAGAGGACACATTATATCATGGGAAGAGGTTATTGAAATCCCCCTTCCCCCCAAACCCAAAATTGTCCAAAATTCTACTTGAGAAGCTTTTTAAATATTTCTAAAGCACTAATAGATAGAGTGCTACAAAAACCAGAATCGACTTCAGAGGACAAATTATGTTATGGGAATATGTTTTGGAAATCCCCCTTCCTCCCAAACTCAAAATTTTCCAAAATTCTACTTCAGAAGCTTTTTTAAATATTTCTAAAGCGCTAAGACATAGAACGCTACAAACAGCAGAATCGACTTTAGAGGACAATTTGTGTCATGGGAAGATGTTTTTGAATTCCCCCTTCCCCCCAAACTCAAAATTTTCCAAAGTTCTACTTTAGAAACTTTTTAAATATTTCAAAAGCACTAATAGATAGAGCACTACAAATAGAAGAATTGACTTCAGATGACAAATTATGTTACGGGAATATGTTTTTGGAATCCCCCTTCCCCCCAAACTCAAAATTTTCCAAAATTCTACTTTAGAAGCTTTTTAAATATTTCTAAAGCATTAATAGATAGAGTGCTAAAAACATCAGAATCGACTTCAGAGGACACGTTATATCACTTAGAAGCTTTTTAAATATTTCTAAAGCACTAATAGATAGAGTGCTAAAAACATCAGAATCGACTTCAGAGGACACGTTATATCACGGGAAGAGGTTTTTAAAATCCCTCTTCCCCCCAAACTCAAAAATTTTCCAAAATTCTACTTTAGAAGCTTTTAAAATATTTCTAAAGCACTAACAGATAGGGAGCTAAAAAAACCAGAATCAACTTCAGATGACAAATTATGTTACGGGAAGATTTTTTTTAAATCCCCCGTGCCCCCAAACTAAAAATTTCCCAAAGTTCTACTTTAGAAACTTTTAAAAAATTTAAAAAGCACTAAAACATAGAGAGCTAGAAACATCAGAATTGACTTCAGAGGACACTTTATATCATGGGAAGATGTTTTTAAAATCCCCCTTCCCCCTAAACTCAAAAATTTCCAAAATTCTAATTTATAAGCTTTTTTAATTATTTATAAAGAAATAAGAGATATAGCGCTAAAAGTTTCAGAATCGACTTTAGAGGACACTTTATCTCATGGGAAAAGTGTTTTAAAATCCCCCTTTCCCCCAAACTCAAAAATTTCAAAATTTTTATTTTAAAAGCTTTTTAAATATTTCTAAAGCACTAATAGATAGAGCGCTAAAACCTTCAGAATCGACTTCAGAGGACACTTTATATCACGGTAATAGGCTTTTAAAATCCCCCGTCCCCCAAAACTCAAAATTTTCCAAAATTATAATTTATAAACTGTTTAAATATTTACAAAGCATTAACAAAATCAGAGCTCTACAAATATCCGACTCCACATTATATTCTAAATAATGTTATGGGTAGATGTTTTTTTAAATCCCCCTTCCCCCCAAACTCAAAATTTTCAAAAATTCTACTTTAGTAGATTTTCAAAAATTTCTAAATCGCTAACACAGAGTGTGCTAAAAAATTTAGAATCAACTTTAGAAGACACGTTATATCCCGGGAAGAGGTTTTTAAAATCCCCCTTCCCCCCAAACTCAAAATTGTGTGTCCTCTTTGTAGGGATGAGGACGAAGATTTGGACCATTTTCTCCGAAAGTGCCCGGTGCTCTCTGATTTAAGGGAAAATTACTTACATGGGATTGTTTTGCTGCTTCCAAATATATTACAAAGTAGTAATCTAAGCACAATATTTCGTATTGGTGCGTACATAGAGAAGGGATTAAAAAGAAGGAAATGTTTTTACAATTAATTATTATTAATTATATGGAATTAAAGTTATTTTTTTTGGTATTTTACCAGAAGGTATTTTTCGCTATGTAGGCGTATTCATGTTAATGTGTGTTTGTAATTTGCTCTGTTGTAAATTTTCTATTTTCATATTTTTTGTGTGTATATGGCTCTTGGGCTTTTTGAAATACACGATCTATCTATCTATCTATCTTGTATACATAATTCAGTTTTGCATAAAAAAAGGTTTGTTTTAAATATTGTTTTTATTAAGTACAAAAGCATGTAGATGTAGCACCTTTCAGTCAACATAATTGCTAAACTATTTAGTCTTTCCTAATTTATTGTTCATATGATATAGTTTTTTTTATTGGTTGTAGCCTGGCAAATGATCTCTCTCCAGAAACAATGCTTACTGGAATTTTTAAGAGCATTTTAAATTTCGAAAATCAATTATTCATTTTGATGGCAGCGCGGGGCCCTTCCAAACGCGGGGCCCAATCTCCCTTTGTCTGGCCCTGTAAGCACTTGTTAAACTTTAAAATAAAGAGTAGGTAGTCGAGGAGGTGGTAGCCCCCTCATATGCAGGAAATCTTTTGTTTCTAATGAACTTGCTGATTCTTTTTATGTTTTTTTAAAGAATTTTTGTTTCATTTTAAGAACACTTCGAGAGGTTAGTTTTTTTTTTACATTTTTTTAGTATTTTCATTGGAACAAATAAAACAAAAATTGTCCCCTCTTAGATTTTGTAAAATATATTTTGCTCCCCCTCCCAACATAATTTTCACGCAGTCATTTGAAAAATACTTTTTTTATTTTTTACTACTACTGCTAATACTACTAACAACTCATCGCAGCACCAAGCCGCCTGATGCCAACACAGCTACGCACGCTTTTCCTCCACTCCAATGTATTCAAAGCCTCCTTTTTACACCCGCCCACGAAGTTCCCATTTCCTTTCAATCTTTCTTTATGACGTCCTCCCACCCCAGACGAGGACTACCTGCTTTCCGTTTAGCCCTAGACGGTTGGCCGAAAAGAACAATCTTCGGCAATCTGTCATCCTTCATCCGCACAATGTACCCTAGCCGCCTCAACCTTTCTTTCATTATAGCCCTAGAGAGCGGTATTGAACCACATTTTTCGTATAGCCTATTGTTTGACATACGGTCCGTCAGCCGGGTACCCAGAACAATCCTTAAGTAATTTCTCTAGAAAACATCTCGCAAATCTTCATCCGCTTTTCGGAGCGTCCATGCTTCAGAGCCATATTTGACCATATTCCATATTCCAAAATTCTACTTTAGAAGCTTTTAAAATATTTCTAAAACACTAATAGATAGAGAGCTAAAAACATCAGAATCGACTTCAGAGGACACGTTATATCACGGGAAGAGGTTTTTAAAATCCCCCTTCCCCCCAAACTCAAAATTTTCAAAAAATAAAATTAATAAGCTTTATAAAATTTTAATAAAGAAATAATATATAGAGCGCTACAAGTTTCAGAATCGACTTCAGAGGACACGTTATATCACGGGAAGAGGTTTTTAAAATCCCCCTTCCCCCTAACTCAAAATTTTCCAAAATTTTATTTTAGAAGCTTTTTAAATATTTCTAAAGCAATAATAGATAGAGTGTTAAAAAGATCAGAATCGACTTCAGAGGACACGTTATATCACGGGAAGAGGTTTTTAAAATCCCCCTTCCCCCCAAACTCAAAATTTTCTAAAATTATACTTTATAAGCTTTTTAAATATTTCTAAAGCACTACAAATATCAGAGCGCTACAAATATCCGAATCGACTTTAGATGATAAATTATGTTATGGGTATATGTTTTTTTAAATCACTCTTCCCCCCAAACTCAAAATTTTCAAAAATTCTACTTTAGGAGATTTTCAAATATTTCTAAAGCGCTAAGACAGAGAGTGCTAAAAAAATTAGAATCAACTTTAGAAGACACGTTATATCACGGGAAGAGGTTTTTAAAATCCCCCTTCCCCCCAAACTCAAAATTTTCCAAAATTCTACTTTAGAAGCTTTTTTAAATATTTATAAAGCACTAATAGATAGAGCGTTACAAATTTCAGAATCGACTTCAGAGGGCACGTTATATCACGGGAAGAGGTTTTTAAAATCCCCCTACCCCCTAACTCAAAATTTTCCAAAATTCTACTTCAGAAGCTTTTTTAAATATTTCTAAAGCGCTGAGACATAGAACGCTACAAACAGCAGAATCGACTTTAGAGGGCAATTCATGTCATCGAAGATGTTTTTGAAATCCCTCTTCCCCCCAAACTCAAAATTTTCCAAAATTCTACTTCAGAAGCTTTTTTAAATATTTCTAAAGCGCTAAGACATAGAACGCTACAAACATCAGAATCGACTTTAGAAGACAATTTGTGTCATGGGAAGATGTTTATGAAATCCCCCTTCCCCCCAAACTCAAAATTTCCCAAAATTCTACTTTAGAAGCTTTTTAAATATTTGTAAGTCAACATATACTGACGGCTATACTGACATATACTGATTTGTTATATACTGATGGCGTGGACAGCATTATAATTATGATTTAAGGTTATAACCTACGGTTATGACATTATATATCATCTTGTATACATAATTCAGTTTTGCATAAAAAAAGGTTTGTTTTAAATATTGTTTTTATTAAGTACAAAAGCATGTAGATGTAGCACCTTTCAGTCAACATAATTGCTAAACTATTTAGTCTTTCCTAATTTATTGTTCATATGATATAGTTTTTTTTATTGGTTGTAGCCTGGCAAATGATCTCTCTCCAGAAACAATGCTTACTGGAATTTTTAAGAGCATTTTAAATTTCGAAAATCAATTATTCATTTTGATGGCAGCGCGGGGCCCTTCCAAACGCGGGGCCCAATCTCCCTTTGTCTGGCCCTGTAAGCACTTGTTAAACTTTAAAATAAAGAGTAGGTAGTCGAGGAGGTGGTAGCCCCCTCATATGCAGGAAATCTTTTGTTTCTAATGAACTTGCCGATTCTTTTTATGTTTTTTTAAAGAATTTTTGTTTCATTTTAAGAACACTTCGAGAGGTTAGTTTTTTTTTTACATTTTTTTAGTATTTTCATTGGAACAAATAAAACAAAAATTGTCCCCTCTTAGATTTTGTAAAATATATTTTGCTCCCCCTCCCAACATAATTTTCACGCAGTCATTTGAAAAATACTTTTTTCATTTTTTACTACTACTGCTAATACTACTAACAACTCATCGCTGCACCAAGCCGCCTGATGCCAACACAGCTACGCACGCTTTTCCTCCGCTCCAATGTATTCAAAGCCTCCCTTTTTACACCCGCCCACGACGTTCCCATTTCCTTTCAATCTTTCTTTATGATGTCCTCCCACCCTAGACGAGGACTACCTGCTTTCCGTTTAGCCCTAGACGGTTGGCCGAAAAGAACAATCTTCGGCAATCTGTCGTCCTTCATCCGCACAATGTACCCTAGCCGCCTCAACCTCTCTTTCATTATAACCCTAGAGAGCGGTATTGAACCACAGTTTTCGTATAGCCTATTGTTTGAAATACGGTCCGTCAGCCGGGTACCCAGAACAATCCTTAAGCAATTTCTCTAGAAAACATCTCGCAAATCTTCATCCGCTTTTCGGAGCGTCCATGCTTCAGAGCCATATTTGACCATATTCCATATTCCAAAATTCTACTTTAGAAGTTTTTTAAATATTTCTAAAGCACTAATAGATAGAGTGCTAAAAACATCAGAATCGACTTCAGAGGACACGTTATATCACGGGAAGATGTATTTTAAATCCCCCGTCCCCCCAAACAAAAAATTTTCAAAAATGTTAATTACTAATAATTTTTAAATATATCTAAATCACTAATAGATAGAGCGCTAAAAGTTTCAGAATTGACTTCAGAGGACACGTTTTATCACGGTAAGAGGTTTTTAAAATCCCCTTACCCCAAACCTCAAAAATTTCCAAAATTGTATTTTAGATGCTTTTTTAAATATTTCAAAAGCACTAATAGATAGAGTGCTAAAAACATCAGAATCGACTTCAGAGGACACGTTATATCACTGGAAGAGGTTTTTAAAATCCCCCTTCCCCCCAAACTCAAAAATTTTCCAAAATTCTACTTTAGAAGCTTTTAAAATATTTATAAAGCACTAATAGATAGAGTGCTAAAAACACCAGAATCGACGTCAGAGGACAAATTATGTTACGGGAAGATGTTTTTGGAATCCTCCTTCCCCCCAAACTCAAAATTGTCAAAAATTCTAATTGAGAAGCTTTTTAAAAATTTCCAAAGCATTATTAGATAGAGTACTACAAATATCAGAATCAACTTCAGAGGACAAATTATGTTAAGGGAAGATGTTTTGGTAATCCCCCTTCCCCCCAAACTCAAAAATTTACAAAATTCTACTTTAGAAGCTTTTTAAACATTTCTAAAGCATTAATAGATAGAGTGCTAAAAACATCAGAATCGAATTCAGAGGACACGTTATTTCATGGGACGAGGTTTTTAAAATCCCCCTTCCCCCCAAACTCAAAAATTTCAAAAATTCTACTTTATAATCTTTTTATATTATTTATAAAGCAATAATAGATAGAGAGCTAAAAGATTCAGAATTGACTTCAGAGGACACTTTATATCACGGGAAAAGGTTTTTAAAATCCCCCTCCCCCCCTAACTCAAAATTTTCCGAAATTTTATTTTAAAAGCTTTTTAAATATTTCTAAAGCACTAATAGATAGAGTGCTAAAAAAATCAAAATCGACTTCAGAGGACAATTTATATCACGGGACGTGTTTTTTAAAATCCCCCTTCCCCCCAAACTCAAAATTTTCCAAAATTATAATTTATTAGCTTTTTAAATATTTCTAAAGCGCTAAGACAGAGAGTGCTAAAAAAATTAGAATCGACTTTAGAAGACACGTTATATCACGGGAAGAGGTTTTTAAAATCCCCCTTCCCCCCAAACTCAAAAATTTCCAAAATTTTACTTTAGAAGCTTTTTTAAATATTTCTAAAGCACTAATAGATAGAGCGCTACAAATTTCAGAATCGACTTCAGAGGGCACGTTATATCACGGGAAGAGGTTTTTAAAATCCCCCTACCCCCTAACTCAAAATTTTCCAAAATTATACTTCAGAAGCTTTTTTAAATATTTCTAAAGCGCTGAGACATAGAACGCTACAAACAGCAGAATCGACTTTAGAGGGCAATTCATGTCATGGGAAGATGTTTTTTAAATCCCCCTTCCCCAACAAACTCAAAATTTTCCAAAATTCTACTTCAGATGTTTTTTTAAATATTTCTAAAGCGCTAAGACATAGAACGCTACAAACATCAGAATCGACTTTAGAAGACAATTTGTGTCATGGGAAGATGTTTTTGAAATCCCCCTTCCCCCCAAACTCAAAATTTCCCAAAATTATACTTTATAAGCTTTTCAAATATTTGTAAAGCGCTAAGACATAGAGCGCTACTAACATCAGAATCGACTTTAGAGGAAAATTTATGTCATGGGAAGATGTTTTTGAAATCCCCCTTCCCCCCAAACTCAAAATTTTCCAAAATTGTTACTTTAGAAACTTGTTTAAATATTTCTATAGCGCTAAGACATAGAGCGTTACAAACATCAGAATCAACTTTAGAGGACAATTTATGTCATGGGAAGATGTAGAGGACAAATTATGTTATGGGAAGATGTTTTTGAAATCCCCCTTCCCCCAAACTCAAAATTTTCCAAAATTCTACTGTATAAGCTTTTTAAATATTTCTAAAGCAGTAATAGATAGAGCGCTACAAATATCAGAATCGACTTCAGAGGACAAATTATGTTATGGGAAGATGATTTTGAAATCCCCCTTACCTTTCATCCCAGTCCCCCTTCATACTCTAAAATCTGGTTGATAATTTGAAAAGCCTTATTTTCCACGGGGGTATTTTGATTTGGGGGGAGGGCGATTTTAAAAACCTCTTCCAGTTATATAACGCGTCCTCTGAAGTCGATTCTGATTTTTTTAGCACTCTATGTATTAGCTCTTTAGAAATATTTAAACAGCTTCTAAAGTAGAATTTAAGAAAATTTTGAGTTTGGGAGGACGGGGGATTACAAAAACATCTTCCCATTACATAATTTATCCTCTAAAGTTGATTCTGATGTTTGTAGCGCTCTATGTCTTAGCGCTTTAGAAATATTTAAAAAAGCTACTAAAGTAAAATTTTGGAAAATTTTGAGTTTGGGGGATTTGAGCAAAAGGGGATTTCAAACATCTTCCCATGACATAACTTGTGCTCTTAAGTTGATTCTGATGTTTGTAGCGCTCTGTGTCTTACCTAGACCCCAGCACCACGCCGGCGCATCAACCAAACGCTGCCAACGAGAGGCTCGGCTGACCGCCACTGAAGTATCACAACGTCGCTGGCGTGCCGCGGGAAGAGGAGGTGGTGTTTGGTTGACTTTGAATTAATTTTGCGGCAATTCTTTATTGCGTCAACCGCAAAGTCAAAGCTTTTCTTTTCTCGTGTGGTTTAAGTATTTTGATTTTCCTGATTAGAAATCAAGCTGGGCTTGCACAATACCCAATTTTCGGGGATTCCCCCGAAAATCTATGTACCATCCCAACAAAAATTTGGTTCCCCAACTTCCCGAAAATCATCCAATCATGTTGCCACTTCTAGTGATTTATCACTAGTGACTATCCCTGCTAAATCTTACTTTGTATACAATAATTCGTCGCTACTCTCTTGTTTTTCAATTGTCGTGTAGTAAGTTACTTTTATCAAAAAACAGGATTATGTAGTTTCAACATACTTGGCTCTATATGGATTGAAAAACGCATTATCTTTATGAGATTCGGTCATAAAAGAAAGTTTTTTTTTAACCGAAAGTAAGCAGCGACTGTAAAACTAAAACTGAACAGCAATTATTCCGTATATGAAAGGGACTGTCCCCTCCTTCACGCCTTGCTCTTTACGTTACTTTAGAATAAAGAGCTAGGGGTTGAGGAGGGGACAGCCCCTTTCATATATGGAATAATTATTGTTCATTTTAAATTTTAACATTGCTCCTTACTTTCAGTTAATAAAATTTGTTTTTATTTAATTTCTGAACGTTTTTCAACTAATACTGGTTTGATTTTGGCTCCCAGTGCATGAAAAATTAAAACACAATTGGCTTATTAGTTTTGGCAGATTTATTCCGGATATGAAGGGTCGCCCCTCCTCAATACGTTGCTCTTTACACTAAAGCTGTTAGCACTTTTAAAAAAGCTTCCTATTCTAATTAAAAAGCCCCTTTTTTTCAATTTTAGTAAACAGTCAAACTTTAGCGTAAAGAATAAGGTATTGAGGAGGGGCAATCTTTCATATATGGCATAATTTCTGTTTGTTTTTTGAATAATGCTGCTAAATCTGGCTCACCTTCTATGAAATATACCCCTCCCCCTCACGGAACTCCTCAGTGGAACTTTCATCCAACGTAAAGTGCACCGCCCCCGTCCAAGTCCCTTCAGACAATTTTTTCTCTGCGGAGAATCCCCCCTCTGTGTAAAATCGTTTGTGGACATTTCATCCAGAAAAATTCTCCTTAACATTTTTTCATTCTAATAAGACTTTTCTATATATTGGTTTCTCGGTTATTCCAGAGACACTCCCTTCTATGGAAATTATTTCCCAAAAAACAAAACGCACAGAAAAAAGCCTCCAGAACATTTCCAAAAAAAAAATTTGGCAAAGAGAATGTAAAAGAATTTCATATAGTAACTCTGTCCGTAACCCCTAGTGTAACATTTCCCCCAGAATATTCAGTCATCTGAAATTTCCCTCCAAAAGCAAAATTCTCCCCTTAGAAATCCACCCCAAGCACAACTTCCCCCCTGGCTAAGGTGCATCTTTGCACTTCTAAACGTTTTATGGAGAGTCCGTAACTACACGAATTCCATGCTAGTTTAGAATTCTACTTTAGAAGCTTTTTAAATATTTGTAAAGCGCTAAGACATAGAGCGCTACAAACATAATAATCGACTTTAGAGACCAAATTATATTATGGGAAGAAGTTTTTGAAATCCCCCTTCGCCCCAAACACAAAATTTTGTAAAGTTCTAGCCTTCTTATCCATGGAGGGGAGGGATATTTTCCCCGGGGGGCAAAGTATTTGGAAAGTTAGAATTCAGAAAATAACTATTTCTAGGTAACAGGGCCACTAAAAAATTACAGAACAATAGCGCGGTATCTGTAAATGTTGTTAACTAAAAAAAAAAAAAAAAAAAAAAAGAACAACCTTTTATAAAGTAAATGTAATCTTTCATTTAATTTTTTTTTTTTTTAAAAGACATCAGTGCCGACTCGAAAGCATTACGGTTTCTGCCAAATTTAAATTTCTGCAACCTGGGACTAAACAAGCCAAATGATTCAATTTTCTACTGTCGAGGCAGTCTTAGAGTTGTATTATAACCATAGCATGTTATTGAGAAGCAGGAATTGTGATAACTGTGGCCAGATTTGCGTAAAATATAGAAATTCGTTTTGTTGCCAGAAGTATAGGCTTAAAACTATCCGAGGTGGCCGAGAATATTCTCAGGTAAAGTGTAATTTTTCAAAATCGGTCTATGACAAAACATGGATGGCTGGTTCACACCTTTCTCTGCTAAAAAAATTCTATTTTTTGATGATTTGGCTTCAAATACCGCCTCCAAGGGAGAATTTCATAATCAAAAATGTTATTTGTTGTAAAAAAACCTTTGTGGATTGGAGCCAGTTCTGCAGAGAGGTTTGTGTGTACATATGTCATTCAAACTCCGCTCCTTTGGGAGGAGAAGGAGTCATTGTTGAGGTAGATGAAGCCAAATTTGGGAAGCGTAAATATAAACATGGTTGGATTGTTGCAGGTGCTTGGGTATTTGGTGGACTAGAGTAAGGACCTGGTAATTCATTCATGGTTTCTGTGCTGGAGAAAAGTAGTGCCTCGCTGTTGTGAAGTATCAAAAACCGAATCCTGCCAGGGACAACAGTAATCAGTGACTGTTGGAGGGCCTACAATTGCCTGGCTAGCCAGGGCTGTCATCATTTACACGTCAACCACAGCATGAATTTTTTTGACGCCGCAACAGGTGCTCACACAAAACATCGAAAGACACTGGCTTGAAGTTCGAGAAAATATACCCAAATATGGCAGAAGAGAAGAACATATGGAAGGATATCTAGCAGAGCACTATTTCAAAAAAAATATTCAATCTCCTCGAGAATGCACCATTTCATGAAACATATATCGGAGCTTTATAACCCCAACTAATTTGTTTTTTATGGGTATTATTTACTAGTTAATTTTTAAAACGTTGTAACAGAAAATACGGCAATTTACGATATCTAACCCCATTTGTTCTTAAAGCAATCCAAATGTTTTTTTCCAAATAGTTTAGTGTAGCAATCTTCATTCTTGAAGCTACGAGACGTTATTGAAGTTTAACTCGGGAGTGGGAGAGAGGGGGTGGAATTAAATATTTAACTATAGAAAAATCGGTATTTGTGGATTATAAATAACCCACCACTATACACGAAAGAAGTTAAGTTTGGTTACTGCTAATGAAATAAAATAAAATAGGATGAATATACTAGTTTAAAAACAAATTTGGGCTACATATTTGCACATTAGGGGGTGGGGGTAAATTATAGCATATATTAAATACGTAACCTGACCTATGTACCTTTTTCCCTCTCTAAACCCAAAAAAACAACAGTTTAAATATTGTAAACGCAATAAGAAATCACGCTTTTTGATCCATTTGTCTAACAAATACCCGTTTGTCTGGTTTCCTTGTACAGTCTATAGCGGTGGGTTATTTATAATGCACAAGTACCAAATAATCTATATTCGTTTTGATAATTTTTTTTGGAAACCCCTTAACATTTTGAGTTGGGTAACCACATAAAACATTCAAATAGCTTAATCCTATAATGTTGAAAAATTTTGCTCTTCTTTTTTACATCCGCGATTCAAAATATGTAGAAAATGCTGGAACTTATATAAAAATTTTCTTTCGAGGGTGGAAAGGTTAGCTGCAAGGGGATTTGATAGCAGGGGGTGGGGGAGGGGGGGGACTAAATAGGTTGAGTCACAAGTTCGAACCTTAAAACATACAGGGGTTAGGAGGTACTATTTTTGTTAAACAATAAAAAACTTTAGCGTAAAGAGCGAGGCGTTGAAGAGGGGACAGCCCCTTTCATATACAGAATAATTTCTGTTCATTTTCAAGTTTTAATGTCGCTCCTTATTTTCAGTTTAAAAAACTTGTTTTTTTTATCTAAAGGCTGCAAAATCGGGAGTTTGAGGGGCGGCAGGCCCCCCAACTGTACCTCCTAACCCCTGTCCGTTTTATCGTTCGAACTTGTGACTCAGCCTGTTTAAAGTAAAACGTAGTAACGTTAAAAACGTAGTTTTTTTAAAAATAATTTCTGCACGTTTTGTGTCTTAGAGCTTTACAAATATTTAAAAAAGCTTCTAAAGTAGAATTTTGGAAAATTTTTAGTTTGGGGGGAAGGAGGATTTCAAAAACATCTTCCCATAATATAATTTGTCCTCTGACGTCGATTCTGATATTTTTAGCGCTCTATCTATTAGTGCTTTAGAATTATTTAAAAAGCTTCTAAAGTAGAATTTTGGAAAATTTTGAGTTTGGGGGGAAGGGGGATTTTAAGAACATCTTCCCATACCATAATTTGTCCTCTGAAGTCGATTCTGATGTTTGTAACGCTCTATCTATTAGTGCTTTCGAAATATTTAAAAAGCTTCTAAAGTAGAATTTTGGAAAATTTTGAGTTTGGGGGGAAGGGGGATTTCAAAAACATCTTCCCGTAACAATATTTGTCCTCTGAAGTCGATTCTGATGCTTTTAGCACTCTATCTATTAGTGCTTTAGAAATATTTTAAAAGCTTCTAAAGTAGAATTTTAGAAAATTTTGAGCTTGGGGGGAAGGGGGATTTCAAAAACATCTTCCCATAATATAATTTGTTCTCTAAAGATGATTCTGATGTTTGTAGCGCTCTATGTCTTAGTGATTTAGAAATCTTTTAAAAGCTCCTAAAGTAGAATTTTAGAAAATTTCGAGTTTGGGTGGACGGGGGATTTTCCAAACCTCTTCCTGTGATATACCGTGTCATCTGAAGTCGATTGTGATGTTTTTATCACTCCATATATGAGTTCTTTAGGAATATTTTCACAGCTTCTAAACTAGAATTTTGGAAAATTTTGAGTTTGGGGGGAAGGGGGATTTCAAAAACATCTTCCCATAATATAAGTTGTCATCTCAAGATGATTGTGATGTTTGTAGCACTCTATGTCTTAGCGCTTTAGAAATATTTAAAAAGCTCCTAAAGTAGAATTTTAGAAAATTTTGAGTTTGGGGGGAAGGGGATTTCAAAAGCCTCTTCCCGTGATATAACGTGTCCTCTGAAGTCGATTCTGATGTTTTTAGCACTCTATCTATTAGTGCTTTAGAAATATTTTAAAAGCTTCTAAATTAGAATTTTGGAAAATTTTGAGTTTTGGGGGAAGGGGGATTTCAAAAACATCTTCCCATAATATAATTTGTCCTCTAAAGATGATTGTGATGTCTGTAGCGCTCTATGTCTTAGCGCTTTAGAAATATTTAAAAGCTTCTAAAGTAGAAATTTGGAAAATTTTGAGTTTGGGGGAAGGGGATTTTAAAACCTCTTTCCGTGATATAACGTGTCCTCTGAAGTCGTTTCTGATGTTTTTAGCGCTCTATGTCTTAGTGCTTTAGAAATATTTAAAAAGCTTCGAAAGTAAAATTTTGGAAAATTTTGAGTTTGGGGGGAAGGGGGATTTCAAAAACATCTTCCCATAACATAATTTGTCCTCTGAAGTCGATTCTGATGTTTGTAGCACTCTATCTATTAGTGCTTTAGAAATATTTTAAAAGCTTCTAATGTAGAATTTTAGAAAATTTCGAGTTTGGGGGAAGGGGGATTTTCCAAACCTCTTCCCATGATATACCGTGTCCTCTGAAGTCGATTCTGACGTTTTTGACACTCTATATATTAGTGTTTTAAAAATATTTTAAAAGCTTCTAAACTAGAATTTTGGAAAATTTTGAGTTTGGGGGGAAGGGGGATTTCAAAAACATCTTCCCCTAATATATTTTTTCCTCTCAAGATGATTGTGAGGTTTGTAGAGCTCTATGTCTTAGCGCTTTATAAATATTTAAAAAAGATTCTAAAGTAGAATTTTGGAAAATTTTGAGTTTGGGGGGAAGGGGGATTTAAAAAACATCTTCTTGTGATATAACGTGTCCTCTGACGTTGATTCTGATGATTTTAGCGCTCTATGTCTTAGTGCTTAAGAAATATTTTAAAAGCTTATAAAGCATAATTTTAGACAATTTTGAGTTTGGGGGGAAGGAGGATGTCAAAAACATCTTACCATAATATAATTTGTTCTCTAAAGATGATTCTGAGGTTTTTAGCGCTCTTTGTCTTAGCGCTTTAGAAATATTTTAAAAGCTCCTAAAGTAGAATTTTAGAAAATTTCGAGTTTGGGGGGAAGGGGGATTTTCCAAACCTCTTCCCGTGATATACCGTGGCCTCTGAAGTCGATTCTGATGTTTTTAACACTCCATCTATTAGTGCTTTAGAAATATTTTAAAAGCTTCTAAACTAGAATTTTGGAAAATTTTGAGTTTGGGGGGAAGGGGGATTTCAAAAACATCTTCCCGTAATATAAGTTGTCCTCTAAAGATGATTCTGAGGTATTTAGCGCTCTCTGTCTTAGAGCTTTAGAAATATTTTAAAAGCTCCTAAAGCAGAATTTTAGAAAATTTTGAGTTTGGGGGAAGGGGGATTTTAAAAGCCTCTTCCCGTGATATAACTTGTCATCAGAAGTATATGCTTATGCTTATAACGCTCAGTATATTAGATCCTTATAAATATATTTAAAGCTTCTAATGTAGAATTTTTGAAAATTTTGAGTTTGGGGGGAAGGGGGATTTAAAAAACATCTTCCCCTAATATAATTTGTCCTCTAAAGATGATTGTGATGTTTGTAGCGCTCTATGTCTTAGCGCTTTAGAAATATTTTGAAAAGCTTCTAAAGTAGAAATTTGGAAAATTTTGAGTTTGGGGGGAAGGGGGATTTTAAAAACCTCTTTCCGTGATATAACGTGTCCTCTGAAGTCGATTCTGATATTTTTAGCACTCTATGTCTTAGTGCTTTATAAATATTTAAAAAGATCATAAAGTAGAATTTAAGAAAATTTGGAGTTTGGGGGGAAGGGAGATTTCAATAAAATCTTCCCATAGCATAATTTGTCCTATACAGTAGATTCTGATTTTTGTAGCACTCTATGTCTTGGTACTTTAGAAATATTAAAAAAAAATTCGAAAGTAACATTTTGGAAAATTTTGAGTTTGGGGAAAAGGAGATTTCAAAAACATCTTCCTATAACATAATTTGTCTTCTGAAGTCGATTCTGATATTTGTAGCGCTCTATCTATTAGTGCTTTGGAAATATTTAAAAAGCTTCTAAAGTAGAATTTTGGAAAATTTTGAGTTTGGGTGGAAGGGGGATTTCACAAACATCTTCCCGTAACAATATTGTGTCCTCTGAAGTCGATTTTGATGTTTTTAGCACTCTATCTATTAGTGCTTTAGAAATATTTTAAAAGCTTATAAAGTAGAATTTTGGAAAATTTTGAGTTTGGGGGGAAGGTGGATTTAAAAAACCTCTTCCCATAATATAATTTGTCCTCTAAAGCGGATTGTGATGTTTGTAGCGCTCTATGTCTTAGCGCTTTAGAAATATTTAAAAAAGCTTCTAAAGTAGAAATTTGGAAAATTTTGAGTTTGGGGGAAAGGGCGATTTCAAAAACATCTTCCCATAATATAATTTGTTCTCTAAAGATGATTCTGAGGTTTGTAGCGCTCTATGTCTTAGCGCTTTAGAAATATTTTAAAAGCTTCTAAAGTAGAATTTTAGAAAATTTTGAGTTTGGGGGGAAGGGGGATTTCAAAAACATCTTCCCATAATATAATTTGTTCTCTAAAGATGATTCTGAGGTTTGTAGCGCTCTCTGTCTTAGCGCTTTAGAAATATTTTAAAAGCTCCTAAAGTAGAATTTTAAAAAATTTCGAATTTTGGGGGAAGGGCGAGTGTAAACAGCTCTTCCAGTGATCGACTGGGGCCTCTGAAGTCGATTCTGATGTTTTCAAAACTCTAAATAGCATTGTTTTATGATTATTTTCAAAGATTATAAAGTAGAATTTTGGAAGATTTTGAATTTGGGTGGACGGGGGATTTCAAAAGCATCTTCCCGTGATATAACATGTCCTCTGAAGTCGATTCTGATGTTTTTAACACTCTATCTATTAGTGCTTTAGAAATATTTTAAAAGCTTCTAAAGTAGAATTTTGGAAAATTTTTAGTTTGGGGGGAAGGGGGATTTCAAAAACATCTTACCATGACATAATGTGTCCTGTCAAGATAATTGTGAGGTCTGTAGCGCTCGATGTCTTAGCGCTTTAGAAATATTTAAAAAAGATTCTAAAGTAGAAATTAGAAAAATTTTGAGTTTGGGGGGAAGGGGGATTTTAAAAACCTCTTCCCGTGATATAACTTGTCCTCTGAAGTCGATTCTGATGTTTTTAGCGCTCTATGTCTTAGTGCTTTAGATATATTTTAAAAGCTTCTAAAGTAGAATTTTGGAAAATTTTGAGTTTGGGGGGAAGGACGATTTCAAAAACATCTTACCATACTATAATTTGTCCTCTAAAGATGATTCTGATGTTTGTAGCGCTCTATGTCTTAGCGCTTTAGAAATATTTTAAAAGCTTCTAAAGTAGAATTTTAAATCGTTTCGAGTTTGGGGGGAAGGGGGATTTTCCAAACCTCTTCCCGTGATATAATGTGTCCTCTGAAGTTGATTCTGATGTTTTTAACACTCCATCTATTAGTGCTTTAGAAATATTTTAAAATCTTCTAAACTAGAATTTTGGAAAATTTTGAGTTTGGGGGGAAGGGGGATTTCAAAAACATCTTCCCATAATATAATTTGTACTCTAAAGATGATTGTGATGTATTTAGCACTCTATGTCTTATCGCTTTAGAACTATTTTAAAAGCTACTAAAGTAGAATTTTTGATAATTTCGAGTTGTGTGGTTACGGGGATTATAAATGCCTGTTCTTGTGAGAGACCAAGTCCCCAGTATATAATGCTGATGTTTTGAAAGATCTGTCACTTAGTGCCTTAGAAATATTTGTAAATATTCTAAAGTATAATGATGAAAAACTTTTACTGTGGGGGGACGGTGGATATCAAAAACATCTTTCCATAGTATAATTTGTCCTCTAAAGATGATTGTGATGTTTGTAGAGCTCTATTTCTTAGCGCTTTAGAAATATTTTAAAAAACTTCTAAAGTAGAATTTTGGAAAATTTTGAGTTTGGGTGGAAGGGGGATTTTAAAAACCTCTTCCCGTGATATAACGTGTCCTCTGAAGTCGATTCGGATGTTTTTAGCACTCTATGTCTTAGTGCTTTAGAAATATTTAAAAAGCTCCTAAAGTAGAATTTTAGAAAATTTTGAGGTTGGGGGAAGGGGGATTTCAAAAACATCTTCCCATAACATAATTTATCCTCTAGAGTTGATTCTGTTGTTTGTAGCGCTCTATGTCTTGGCGCTTTAGAAATATTTAAAAAAATTTCGAAATTAAAATTTTGGAAAATTTTGTGTTTGGGGGAAAGGGGATTTCAAAAAAATGTTCCCGTAACAAAATGTGTCCTCTGAAGTCGATTCTGATATTTGTAGCGCTCTATCTATTAGTGCTTTGGAAATATTTATAAAGCTTCTAAAGTAGAATTTTGGAAAATTTTGAGTTTGGGTGGAAGGGAGATTTCAAAAACATCTTCCCCTAACAATATTTGTCCTCTGAAGTTGATTCTGATGTTTTTAGCACTCTATCTATTAGTGCTTTAGAAATATTTTAAAAGCTTCTAAAGTAGAATTTTGGAAAATTTTGAGTTTGGGGGGAAGGAGGATTTTTAAAACCTCTTCCCGTGATATAACGCGTCCTCTGAAGTCGATTCTGATGTTTTTAGCCCTCTATGTTTTAGCGCCTTAGAAATATTTAAAAAGCTCCTAAAGTAGAATTTTAGAAAATTTTGAGTTTGGGGGGAAGGGGGATTTAAAAAAAATCTTCCCATAAAATACTTTATCCTCTACAGTTGATTCTGATGTTTGTATCGCTATATTTCTTAGTGCTTTAGAAATATTAAAAAAAAATTTGAAAGTAAAATTTTGGAAAATTTTGAGTTTGGGGGAAGGGGGATTTCAAAGACATCTTCCCATAACATAATTTGTCCTCTGAAGTTAATCCCGATCTTTGTAGTGCTCTATCTATTAGTGCTTTTGAAATATTTAAAAAGCTTCTAAAGTAGAATTTTGGAAAATTTTGAGTTTGGGGGGAAGGGGGATTTCAAAAACATCTTCCCGTAAAAATATTTGTCCTCTGTAGTAGATTCTGATGTTTTTAGCACTCTATCTTTTATTGCTTTGTATATATATAAAAATCTTCTAAAGTATTATTTAGGTAAATTTTTTGAGTGGTGGGAAGGGTGATTTAAAAAAAATCTTCCTATGATATTTTATGCCCTCTGAAGTTAAGTCTAATGCTTTTAGTTCTCTATCTTTTAGTAGTTTATACATATTTTAAAATCTGCTAAAGTAGAATTTTAGAAAATTTTAAGTTTGGATGGAAGGGGAATTTCAAAAACATCTTCCCATGACATAATTTGTCCTCTAAAAAGGACTGGGTTATTTTTACTGGTCTCTCTTGTCAGATCCTTTCCCTAATAGCCTTTAGACCCATCCCTGAATGTTTCATTCTCCTACCCTAACCATTGATTTTGAATTGAAGTTATCAGGTATTTTGCAGTAATTTGCCTCAAGACATGGCTAATTTTAGAAAGAGAAAAGCCAAGACAGGTAGTCAAAATAATTGAGAAGCAAATGTTTAAATGGAAGGAGTAAGTATGACCCTCTTATTGGACAAATACATGTTTGTCAGTTTTTAGAAAGGCACACCTAACTAGAGTCTCAGGCAGGTTGACCAAGAATTTAAAATTAACATAGGGCCATTAGATTGCCCAGAATGAGAGGCAAACAAGGCACGTCCACCTATGGTCTTGGGAAGGTTGACCAAGAATTTAGAATTGACATAGGACAATTTATTTGTTGCCTAAGCTCAGCCTTGCATTCTGAGAAAATTTCAAATTATTGGGTCACTTGACCAAGACTCTGTGCATGTTTGAGCCCCTAAATATTGTTTAGTGGCCATAGCTAGAAGCAATTATTTTCTGACTTCAAACTGTCCAGATACTTTACCCCCTTTTTCAAGATAACCAAATGTAGCCAAAGTAGAATTTTAGCCAATTGAATACTTCAACCATAGTCTAGTCTTTACAATCCCCACAATTTCAAATGTATTGATAGTCAACAATAGAGCCTACTCTTGGACACACATGTAAATCTGGAGCCTAATCTTAGAAAAAGCTGTCCAGTCTTGGGCACACGATTTGAAAGTTAGGACAGTAGGTCTATATCAAAATAACAGAGAACATACTTGAACATATTTAATGTAAGACAACTATTATGAACCAGAGTAATTGTATTTTAATTGGCTGAATTTAAATACTAAAAAACCTTAAGATTTCCTAGATTGCACTCAACCAACCGTAACTAGTATTCCTGACTAGCCCATCAGCCAATCCTAACTATTTCAACCTATATTGGCTGAGTACTTAGGTTCTTACCCTAGGTTACCTTATATTTTATAAGCTAACTAGTTTGAAAGAAATATCAAATCAGTGGGTTCAAGCTTTTGTCACAGAAAAAAAAAGTTGGTAAATTTTTCCTGTTCTTGATAATTTTGACTACAGCTCAATTATACTTTACCCTAACCCCTGCTAATGTGTAAATATATAGCCCAAATTATGTATTTTCCATGGGTTACACCACCTGTGACTCTTGTTTTACTATGTCTTATTTTGTCATAGTTGGTTCTATTTACAGTCACATGGGATGAAAGAAGAGAGATGTATTGGCAGAACACTGTTGAAAAACTGATATATCTGTCTGCCTGCTGTTAAATAGAAGAAGAATCTGTTAGAAAAAGTAGAAAAACACTTAATGAAAGTGGATAAAAAGTGAAGCTGCTAATCTAGACCTTTACTGCCTAGGCTAATTTTTTTAGCTAGGCCTAAAAGATGAGTATAATCTGCCTCTCATGCCTTTAAATGTTCATTCAAATTTAAAAATTTTCATCTGTACAAGTTCCATTTTGAGCCTTTAAACTGGCTCTGAATAAATTTCACCAAAGTTGTGACCTATCTAGATTGTTTTTTCAAGTTAGAAAATATTAGTGGGCCAATTTTCAGAAAAAAATTATCAAGCCATTTTTGAGGGGGAAAAATACCTACATAAATATATAATAATAATAATAACATTTATTTACCCACCATCTACAAAAATAGATTATAGTGGAGCACTACAAAAAGAAAAAGAAACCAGCTTCAAAAAGATAAAGATACAACACTCAGTAATTCACAACACTCAAATAAATGCAGGTGAGAAATATTGTCTATCCAATTTAACTTTTACTACTGAATAATTTCGAATTCTAGACCATTGTTTGGATGGCTCTTTAAGACCATATTTTTCAAGGCAGGAATTCCTATAATGCTTTGGTATGTATGGTAAAAATTTTGCAAATTAATAGTAGCAATTTTTGACATTTTCAATGTCTCACTGACAGCATGTGGGATGCACCGGCAAGGTAGGTTATGTGTGGTGAGCATACTGAACAATAAATCAAGGCAAGAGATTTCCTGGAGTAGGGTCTGCAATTCAGCACTACAGACGCATAAGCACATTTAATGGCTTTAGTTGTTTGCTTAACAATGGCTTGTCTAGTTTTAATGATTGTTTCTGCAATCATAATACCAAGATATCTCAGCTCCAATACCCTAGGGAAAACATGATTTCCAAGAGTGACAGCATCACTTTGCAGTGCATTAAAGGACAAAAATTCACACTTATCAATATTGATAGAAAGCCCAATATATTGAAGGTCACTTAGGAGTTGATTAAGGTTCTTGTGTAAATCTGCTTTGGATCTACTGAGCAGAAAGATGTCGTCAGCCTATGCCAAATAAGATAGGTCAGTTCCATGCAATAAGAGAGAGGGCGAGATACGGTCCAGGATCTTAGAGATGGCATGTTGAAAATAAGAGGACTAAGAACGCTGCCTTGCCTCATACCTCTTCTGATTTTTACAGGATCAGAAATTGTACCTTTCCACTTGGCCAACCCAGTCTAATTTTCATACCAAAATTTCAGAGTACTCACTATGCTCAAACTTACTTCATTGTGCAGTAGAGCATTCATTGCTTGCATGTGATTGACGCTATCGAATGCCTTCGATATATCAATGGTGCACATATACAGAGGCAACTTTTTTCTTTCCAAGTCCATAAGTACATTAGCCAGAAGGCGGTGAGCTTCTGGGCATTACCTTAAATTGCATTGTCCAGCAAAATAAGGAAAGATCCTGTAGAGTTACTGGTCAGTGATGATGGGGAGTCACTGGTTTGGCAGCGTCCCACTCTGTTTTCCATGGTTTGGTGAACCATTTCTTATTAATGGCAATCTTGAATGCAGTGAAAGAGGGAGCAGTGACATCTGCATTGGGAAGACTGTTGCAGAGGCCCACCACTCTATTTAAGAAGTAGAGGTTGCGGAGTCTGCTGTGAGCTCTCTTCCTGGGCAGCATCTTACTATGCCCTCTGGTCCTGAATGATTCATCAAGTTGTAAAGGACTCTGAGAAGAGGAATCAACATGCAGTAGCTTGTAAGCCATAATGACATCGCCCCTCCGCCGTCTGTAGACGAGTGTTGGGAGCTGTAGTTTGTTCAGGCGGGATGGATAGTCAAGATTCTTGCATCCATCAATAGCTTTGGTTGCGCGCCTTTGAACAGACTCTATGTTCTGTTGGTCACTCTTATTCAGAGGCATGGCAACACACATCCCAAACTCCAGTAATGGTCGTACAAGACCCTTGTACAGCTTCGTCATAACTTTAGATGATCTGATATATACTGTATACTTAATTATTCTAAGGGTCTGAGATGGTTTGGCAACTACTGTTTGTGTGTGTTTGTTGAATTATAATTCTTCATTAATAACTATTCCCAAATTTCTTTCAGCTACCAAGGAACCAATCGATTGTCTAGAGCCATCCCCCCCACTCATATGGTACTGCCACTTCTCATTCTTTTGAGTATATTTCCCAAAATATACCGCCTTGCACTTCTGGATGTTAAACTCAAGCTTCCATTGGCAGGCCCAAAGGGAAAGTGCATCCAGGTCTTCCTGTATGGTGGCTCTAGTCGCTGACAACTCCGAGGGCCCAATAAGCTTTGCATCATCAGCATAGATGCTCATCTTATTTCTTACAGCCCGTGGAGCATCATTAATGTAAATATTGAAAAGTGTTGGGCCCAAGATCGTTCCCTGGGGGATACCACTATCAGCTCCAGCAACTTCTGAGAGAAAGTGTGGCCAATTATCCCAGAACACTAACTCTGCTTTTTTCATGAGTATACCTAAATAACCCATTCAATAGCCTCTACAGGTATCCCGGTTGCTAAAAGTTTAGCCCTCAAATAATAATGGCAAACTATGTCAAAAGTTTTTGCAAAATCCAATAAAATCATATCAACAGGGATACCCTGGTCTAGCAGTTTGGTGACACATTCATATGCGTCAATAAGATTTGTCTCGACCAAGCGTCCAGATCTGAATCCATGTTGGCTATTGGTAAGTAGTTTATTGTCAATCAGGTCTTTCATAACAGCGGTGTTTGTAATTCTTTTATGGATTTTACTGACTGTCGAGGTGATGCTAATTGGTCGGTAATTGGCAGCACAGTTCCTGCTACCACCCTTGTGAACAGGTGTAATATTCGCATTTCTCCAATCTTGAGGGACTTGTTTCATGTCAAGAGACTTCTGGAACAGTTTTGCTAGGGGGAGGGCAAGCTCCGCATGAGCCTTTTTCAAAGTTCGAGGGTGTACCCCATCAGGGCCAACTGACTTATTTGGGTTCAATCTTTTGAGCTGAGATTCAAGATCCAAAGTGCTGATAGTAATAATTTGGATGAGTTTCTGAATATCATATTCCGGAATTTGTGGCAAGAGGTCAATATCTGGAGGTGTAAAAACTGACTTGAACTGCTGGTTCAGAGCTTCAGCTATATTTCCAGGGTTGCTTATGGTATTCCCATTAACTGAGAGTTTGGTTACCGAATGTCTTCCAGGCTTTTGAGTGGAGGCATACTTCCAAAATTTCTTCGGATTTGTTTTTGATGCTGAAGCTAAAGACTCCTCATACTTGCTAGTAACTTCTCTTGTAAGGTAGCGGACTTTGTTTTGTATTTGTTTGAATTTGTCATGATTAGGCTGCGTTGGGACGTCCTTGTACCTTCTCCAGAACTTCTTCTTCTTCGGAACTGCTAGTTTGATTTCTTGTGTGATGAAAGGGAGCATTCTTGGTCTTCGTTTCCAAGTGGTTGTCGTGTGTTTTGCGATTGTCTCACTGAGGACCCTTTTCATCTCAAGCCAAGCTCCCTGTACATTATTCATTTCGACAAAAGACCAATCTTGGTTAGCCAAATCTTGCCTGACCTTGTTGTAATTTGTAAACACATGTTTTCTAAAATTATTTGTCTGCGGGTACAACTTTAGTTGACAAGTTATGGCTATATGGTCGCATGCGCCAAAAAGTGGCTCTGAGTCTATACTTTGGATTGCCTCCTCATCTTTGAAAAATAGGAGATATAAGAGAGATGGGTTCTGACCCTCTCTCTACCTAGTCGGGAAATTGATTGTCTGGTACAATGAATGTTCTTGCAGGCATTCAAGGAGTGTGCCAATCTGGTCATCGTTATCTCCTGTAGCAGCATAACCACTAATCCATTGGATCTGAGGCAGGTTGAAGTCTCCAACAATTACAATATTATGGCAAGGATGACTCATCACCGAACTTATAGAATTTGCAATCGCGAGGTGAGAACTTTTCTGACAGGGAGAGCTTGGGCTTCTATAAATACAACCTATAATTAAGGGGTGACCCTTTAGCTCAATTTTTATCCAGACCTGCTCCACCCACAGCTCATACTGAGAACCAATTTTAAGGTCTCCTACCTTCAGTGATGAATTGAAGTACAGGACAATTCCTCTTCCTTCTGGTTTCGACAGATTTGAGATTATTCTGAATCCAGTAATCTGGATTTGTACATCAGTCAGTGGCACTGAAGTATACTTTGGTTTAACTTCAGTGAAGGCACACACACTCACTTCAGGTCTTGCCAAAACTACAGCTTTTATTTCATCCATTTCTGTGGTTATGCAATCCATGTTACTGTAAAGCATTAATAGTCCGTCTTCATTTTCAATATGGGCATCACCAATATCTCTAAATTCCGACTCACAAGATTCGAAAGTGGAACTTTCCAAAGGTTCTCCGCTAAGATTACTTGATAATGCACTTGCAAACAATTCATCATTATTGATCTCAAATGTGGGGCTTGCGTTTGAATCACTCACACTAAAGTTTCTATGTACAGTACTATTTACATTGTTTTGACAGGTATCAACTCCTAGATCTCCATCACCTGCAACCCCAGCGTAGCTGGAGGCTGCTGGAAGTTTTTTGGGACAATCTTGTTGCCTTTAATCACAATATTTGATTCACCACCTGCCCGCCTTCTGTATAGTTCTTCATAAAACTTCTGCCTTTTGTCACGGTCTGTTTTTGATACATCATTTCTGAACTGAACTGCCCCTTTTTTCTCAAAAGATTTCTGGAGAATTAGCTTCTTGATCTTGAAGTGTGGGACAGTAAACATGATTGGGGGTGGGCGTAGTGGATTTTGGGTTACAGAGACAGTGGGATTCACTAGGCGGCGGATGTTTGAAATAGAGACACCAGGTAAGCCGTATTCATTAGCTAGACCTTTCTGGAATCTAAGCTGATTGTCCCCAAAGTGTCCAGTATCAAGCTCAGAGAAGATCACATTTTCAAACACTTTGTGCAAGATGCACAAGATGGTTATGGGTCTATAAGATTTACATTTGTTTGGATCTTTTCCTTTTTGGCAACAGATGAAAAGACCCCTTTTAGGAAAGAGTTTGGAACAAAACCCCTGGTAATGCACATTTGGAAGATAAGCTGAAGATGAAAATAGAAGCATTCAGGTAAGTGATTGAGATGTTTTATTGAAAGACCGTCACTGTCCATCCCATTCTTTGCTTCGGAAAGTACTTTTCTGACAGCTAACTTGATCTTCTCGAGGGAAATGGGAACAACGCAATGCTGCTCTGAGAAACGTGCAAGCCAGCTGGAAACTTCCATTTCATATTGATTGATTGGTTATAGTAAGATTCTCATCTCCATGCATTGAAGTATAGTAAGAGTGCCAATCATGTAATGTCAGAGAAGTACTAGATGGACGATCGTCTGGTCTGATTAGCCTTTGCCACGATTTTTTATTTCCAGTGAACTGTTGCCCAATAATTCGGTACCTCTTCAGTTCAGCTTATATTTGTGTTTTGTGCTCCATTTCAGCTCGAATACAGTCCTGCATAGCAGTCTACCACAAGCAATCCAAATGTTTAGCCAAGTTTTTGCATGTCTTTTGGCCAACTGAAGTTCAGTAGATTCAGACCATATCGGTTTTTCTGTCCCAATTTTGGCTTGTCTTGCAGGAATCGCTTTTGCTTTGGCAACTTTCATAGCATGGGTTACTTGATGGTAATAAGAGTTAAAATCAGCCATGGCTGGGACATTGGAAGGTCCAGAGCAGAATAGATGAAACAGAACTTTGATGCAACTTAGGACCAAAGCAACAGTGGGGATGTATAGGGGAATATTTCATTTCTCCCATTGCTGCTTGCAGACCTATTTCCTGGAACAAGTATAAATAGTACTGTGTTCTGGCTGCACCTGAAATGAAAGTCTAGAATGGTCACTAATCGGATTGTCTGTGCAAACTTTAACGGGAAGACTAGAAATGGATGTGCATGAAAGTACATGGTCAATATATAACCTTATTGCTCACTGAAAGGGAGTAGACATATGGGACCATGGGGGATGGGTGTATTTTCATAAAAATTACTGTGATACTTGATAAATGACCAATTTTACTGATTGTTGTACCATTTGAATTGTCTAAATTTTCTCAAGTAGTATGTTATTAGCTTTAACAATTTAACCATGGCCTATACAATACTAACAATTTGATACACACTCCTTGAGTCTAAACCTAGAAAAATGCTACCAAGTCTTGAATATAGGATTTTAAAGTTAAGACGAAGTATCTAAATCATAGACAGACTTTGCCATGGATATATGAAAAATAATAGGTGCTGTGTTGTAAAATATAATAACTGTATTTAAATAGACTAGGCTTTAATGGTAACTTTTGTTTAATTTTATTTATTATTTATTCATTTTATTCAATAAAGGAGAAAGCCATAGGCTTGTTGCAATACAAAGACACAAAATGACAGCTCAAACAGCAACACTGCAAAAAACAAAAACAGAAAATATTCATCAGTAAAAAACAACTATATTACAGAAATTGTTTTCCATAGAACTTAGTTTCAACAAGAGCACTCTTAAATGTTTGCACCATTTGCACAGAAACTTTAGTATCAGGTAAACTTTTCCAAGTTTTGTTACTTGGTTAATAAAGCTATATTGACCTATTTTCTGGTGCATTTGCAGCTGATACAGTTTATATGAGTTTTGTCAAGTGGCTGAGTAATGACTAAGTTTGAAGAAATCAGCCCAGTCCACATTATAAACACCCTTCATAATATAAAATGTATTGATCAGGTCAATCCTATCCCATCAAAACTCCAGAGAACGAAGTTCCAAACATTGCAGTCAATGCTGATATGGTAAATGACTCAAATATGGCACCAACTTTAACCCCTGATGTTGAACCTTTTCAATTTGCACGAAGTCACAATTACATGTTGGATACCACACAGAGGAACAATATTCTATCACCAGGCATACTATTGTCTTTTATTGTTAATGTCAGGCCATGGTTAAATTTTTAAAGCTAATAACATACTACTTGAGAAAATTTAGACAAATCAAATGGTAGAACAACCAGTAAAATTGGTCATTTATCAAGTATTACAGTAATTTTTATGAAAATACACCCACCCCCATGGTCCCATATGTCTTACCTTTCAGTGAGCATTAACTTTATATATATTTATGTAGGTATTTCCCCCCCCCCCTCTCAAAAATGGCTTGGATAAGCTTTCTGAAAATTGGCACACTAATATTTTTCAACTTGAAAAACAATCTAGATAGGTCACAACTTTGGTGAAATTTATTTGGAGCCACTTTAAGGGCTCAAAATGGAACTTTAAAGGTGAAAGATTTTGTATTTGAATGAACATTAAAAGGCATAAGAGGCAGACTATACTCATCTTTTAGGCCTAGCAAAAAAAAATTAGCCTAGGCAGTAAGTAAATGAAGATTAGCAGTTTCACTTTTTCTCCACTTTCATTAAGTGTTTTTCTACTTTTTCTAACAAATATATCAGTTTTCAACACTGTTCTGCCAATACATCTCTCTTCTTTCATCCCATGTGACTGTAAATTGAACCAACTGTGACAAAATAAGAACTAAAAAAAGAGTCACAGGTGTTTTTGGTGTCCCCCTCAGACAAATGATAAACTTTACATCAAAAAATACCTTGCAAGTGATTATTAGCTCCCAAACATAAGTGTCTCTAATGACTGTTGTTTGAGGAGTCAGCAAAGCCAAGTTACAACCACCAATACAAAAAAAAGGCCTGTTCCCATATTATTCTCAGTACCAGATTTCAAGACTAAGAAGCATATTTTACAAAAGTCTTACAAAAGAAAAGGGTCAGGTACAGTTCAGTTCAGTTGGAACTTTATAGTTCCAAAAAACGGTCAGATTTGTGCAGCCCTTCCAGCTGCAATGGAACATTAAATGTTATACCATGCAATGTAAACAGTGTAAATAGACAGTTAGAAGGTAACGTTTTTCAAAGTAACATTAGGGACAAGCAGCCCCCTCCAGACATGAAATGAAAGAATAATCTTTCCATGTTGTTTACAAATGCTGATGTACTTTCAAACGAACTTGATGAACTGTATTCTTTGGTAAATTTACAGAAACCTGATATAGGTATCATGACTGAGGTGCTTCCAAAGCACTACTTCAATCCCAAAGCACATTTCTGTCAACTGAGTGGTTATAATATTGTGTACAACAAGCATTTGAAAAGAGGAGTTTGTATTTATACTTTGTTGTTGTCAAAATTAAAATATGCAGAAGTTGATATTTTGTTTACTAGGGAATTAATTGAAGTAATTAGTTTGGAAGTTAAGTTGCTGGGGGTATCCCAAAATATGAGGATTGTGGGCATATATCAAAGCCCATCTGGAAATGAATTTAGTATGTTAAATTACAATTGCCTGCTGAGTTATCTGTTGTACCTTTTGTCTGTTTATTCAAAAATTCTTGTTCTGAGTGACTTCAATGTGCCCAATATTGACTGGTTATCCTAAGCTATGTCAGGGATGGACCAGAGTTTTGCTTTTAAACTTATGTAAACCTTATAGGATAGTTTTCTGTACCAGCATGTTGTTGATCCCAAAAGACTCAGAAGTAATTCCACTTCTCATGTACTAGATTAGGTGATCATGAAATCTCCAGATGACATACTAGACCTTAAGATGCTGCCACCTCTAGGTAAAAGTGACCATGTAGTTATGTGTCTATCAATGAATGTAAGTGTAGTGGTGAACTCTGGTTCTAAATTTTATTATGATTACAGCAAGGGTTGTTATGATGAAATTCAAGACTTTATCCATTCTGTTTCTATTGTTGAAGAGCTTCAGTCTACAAATGCAAATGTTGCTTTGAGTTCATCTGAGAGGTTATAAAAGGAACTTGTGATAGGTTCATTTCATGTTATTACATAAAAGAAGGTTCAAGAAAAAGAATAAGTTTGGGAGCTCATAATCACTTGCAAGGTATTTTTTTATGTAAAGTTCATCATTTGTCTGAGGGGGGACACCGAAAACAATAATATTTAGTTTGCAATACAGACAGTCTATCATCTGCAACCATCTGTCTAACTTTGGTTTCAAGCTGCATCTCAAGATCTTTTTTCAATGTCTGAATCTCCAACTCAACCAAATTCTAAACAGTGTCACAAGGGACACTGTTCAAGGGTTGTCAAACGGCTTTCAACATTACCAAAACGGTTTTCAATGTCAGTGGTTAGCTGTTATCACAGTTTGGCAAATGCTTCTTTCACTGCATCTTTAACTTTGGTGTCCAGTTCATTTACTGCACTAAGAGTTGACCAGAATGGTTTGAGGGTCTTGTCCATAAGTTTTTGAATATCATCCAAAGACGTCCCACCTGTCACTTTTGGTTACCTTTGCAAACTGGGCATTTCCACTCACAGCCTAGTTGCTGTGTCATTTTAAATGTTTTTAAGTTTAAATGTTAAGAAAAAGTTTTCTTAGATTATGGTTAGCCAATCCTGTCTAGCCCAGTCCTAACCATCAGCCAATCCCAACTGTCTAAAACAGGGTAAATTGTATCCAAGATTGGGAACCTAGCCTACTGTCTATTTTTATGCTTTTTAATCAAATACATACGTACATTTAAATAAAAATACTTGTCTGAGACTAGCCACTGACCAAGTATTACGGAATTTCTAGGATTAAATTAAGGTAATGCCATATTATATGGCCTCTTCAGAAGGAAATGCAATAATAACAAAAGATTAGTGCTATCTGTTTCCCCAATCAAGACTCACAATCAACACATGTAAATACAATTGTCACTACTTTGACAATCTGCCCCCCTGGAAATAGTACCATATATAGCTCCTATTAATATATGGTAGCACTAGAGCCTAGTGATTTTTCAGAAGGAAACATAACAATAACAGTGCCATTTGATTTCTCAGTTGATGATCATTCAAAATAGGCTCTAATGGTTGCTGCTATGATAAAAATACATCCTCCTACCCCCCCCCTCGATTGTGTCAGATGTACAAATTTAAAAGACAACACGTAAAATTTCTACTTTATGATATGAAAGCTTCTATAAATTAGATGTATTGTTTCTATCCATTTTCATCCATGTTTTTAGATTTAGAATATAATGCTCTCCTTTCTTTCATTTTTTTTTTGCAGTTTTAGAAAAATTGCAATATGGAATAAATTTGTCATCTATATTTCTTGAATTCTCCAGTCCTTTTTTTTCAACTTGTATTACCAAATGAAACTCTGATCATCTTTTGCCTAAACGTATTGAGGGTGTTCTCATATACAGGTCCACAAGAAAGTAAATGAAGGAAAACAATTGTGTTTCCTCTGTTTTCATCTCTTAAATTGCTGTATTTCTTTTTAAATAGATAGTTATATTCTTAATCTGCTAACAATATCATGGTAGTTGTGAAAGAATTAAGATCAGTTGAATGGAAATACGTATTATTCAAGAGCACATGTTGATTTCAATGGTAATTGACTGGGTGGGATGGAGTGCTCACTGGTACTCAAGATATTTTACCCCCTCCCCCATGTATTTTGAAAATAGTTTCATTGTTATTTTTATTGAAAAATGAAGTTTTTTTACTTTCTTGAAATATTGAAAAACATCCCCCCCTTGATTTGTATAGAACATAATTTTTGCCCCCTCTCCCTAATTTCCATGAATTGGTGCTATTGTATAAATATAGAAGGAAACATGAAAGTTGGGGTGTCTTGAAAACAAAGAGGTAAAAAAAGATAGGTACAGCACTAAACCCTTAAAGTCCATAGTGGTTATGCTGATCTCTATCTCAAGACCCTATTGCCAGGAAGTGCGATTGGGGGATGGGGGCCAGCCATCCTGTTCTTTTCCACACCCTTCCTGCCTACCTTCCCCAGATTTCTCCAGGTACCCATTTAGAGCTGGGTTGACTCTGGCTGAGCTTACAGAGTCACACAACTGACCCCCTTCCTAAACCAAATAATTAGATACTCAAGGGTTTGAACCCTTGCCCTTCAGGCAAAGGATTTCAATTCAGCGCACCAACCAATTGGCTAGGGCAACTCAAAGAGGGGGAGGGGATAAAATGAAGTTTTCAAAATCCATGGAGGAGGAGTTACAATTTTGTTGTTTTCTCGATAAAAAAAAATACAAATAGAATCTATTTTTCAGTGAAATTTCAAAGGAGCAGGCAGAAGGGGCAAAAATACAAGGAGGCAATATTTCGACCTTAACCAATAATATCAAACAGTTTGTGGGAACAAACTCTAAGTAAGGAACAACTTTCCCCAATAGTAACCCAAACTCTAAAAACCGGAAGTTTCATAACAATAGATACATCAAAAAAGCAACTGCAAAAAACGGCTAAAAAATAATTAATACAAAAATTATCCTTTTTACTACCATTTTGAGGAGGATTACAATTATTATCCTTTTTTGGTCAAGTAGCTTAGCTGATCTATTTATTGTATTGATTTACCTGTTATCAATATTTTTGCCATTTTCCTTGACTGAATGGCAAAACCAGATTCACCTGGCCCCCACTTGGAAGCTGGCCGGTCTTAGGGAGATGCAATGTTTACCCCAAATCAAGTCCCCAATCCTGCATTGGAAATTGAAACTGAAACATCTGATGATAGCTAAAATAACACCATGATCACAGTTCAGGGAAGACCAGAAACCAGCACAGTAGAAACCGAGTTCATCAGTGTACAGAGAAAATCAAAAAGGAAGAAGCCATCTAATAGTCCTCTACAGGCTGCAAACCATAGAGGCCATTACCAAACCACCCAACCATTCCTAATTCATAGCCCAACTCAACAAACTACAGAGAAATACATCCATGATGGAACAGTTATAAGACTGATTCCAAAATCTCAGGAGACACTATACTTACCTAAGAACATACAGCAGATAAGATTAATGCTCTTCAAGGCCCTAAGATGCAGTTTCAGCATCAACATAGCTAGAGATGGCTCATTAGAAGTCCTGTTTCCAGAAGCAAACCATGCCAACACAGCTCTGCAGATAACAACTGTTGGAAGCATCCAGGTGACAACTGAAAAGTGGAAACCTCAGCCAAAAGAAGGAAAAATTGCAGTAAACAATATATCACGTGGTATCTCTCAAGCTGACTTAAAAGAGGGTTTAATGACAGCCGATGCGAAAGACATTCCAGTTAAGACTCTCTACTTCCTAAGTAAACCAAGAATAAACACTCCACAAACAAATAGGACTGTACTTTTCATATTGGATGGACACCCTCAGATCACCCAACAAATATTTCTATTTGGGCAGCCAAAGGCACACAAGGCATATAAGGACAAACCGATCCATTGTAAAAAGTGCCATAGACTAGACCATACCTACAAGCGTTACAAAACCACACTAAACAAATACATAGTGAGCCAACAAGAACATAAAAACAATGACTGTAAAGCCCAACCTAAATGCATAAACTACTATAGTCCCCATCATTCTGATAATAGAAGACTATGTCCTAAGTACAAAGAGCATCTTAACTTAATGAGAATGGCTGAAATGAAAAATATACCAATCCTATTTGCTGTCCTACAAGTAAGTAAATACAACCAGCCAGCTATCCCCTCGGAAGCAGTTCCCAACACACCCCTCTCCCCAACATACAGCATGCTTGAGACCCCGTGGACACCAAGAACATCTGGCACACCACAAAAATCTCCAATACCTGCCAGATTCTCTTCCCTGTTCCCTGCCCCAGCAAGCACCAGCTCCAGCAACAGCAATAGGCAAGCAAAACCCACAAGCCTACCAAGTATCAAGCAAAACCCCAAGCCATTAGCTCCAGTAGCATCAGCCACAAACCAGGCCACAGAATCAATGCCCACCAACACAGCCAAGGCAATCACCAACCTCATAGCCTACACCATGGCAAGTGCTTTCCTTTCCCAAGCTAAAATTCCCCAAGGACTTAAGGCAGTCATCATGAGAGAACTAGCCACAAAAAACTTCTCTAAAAGCTTAGTACAGACTGCAGAGCTAGATCTAATCACCATCCTAAATAACCATCAAGCTTACCACTATATGACCAATGCATAAAGTCCAAAGCGACACCCAACCATTACAAAACCAGAGCAAAACAAAACTGAAGATCCTCCAATGGAACACATGCTCAATATCAAAAGAAAATCTAGACCAGCTGCTCATGTATATTTAATTAAGAGATACACATGTTCTATGTCTCCAGCACACCCACCTTAACCAACAAAGGACACTGGGTAGAAGAATGTGAGCTGTACAAAAAAGAAAGATTCTCAGGAAGCAAAGGAGGGTGCGGCTATCCTTTCAAAGAACTACGTTAAGCACAACTTCATAATACCAAAGTAATACCCTAATGAGGTTGATGTAGCTGGAGTAAAAATAAGTCTTAAAGATAGAGGAACACTAAAAATATACTCCTTTTACAATCCCAATGGTAACCAAGAAGCTAAGGAATTCCTTACAGAAATTGCACCTAAGATGATTCATCAGAAAATAATAATAGCAGGAGACTTCAATGCTCATAGCCCTTCTTGGGGAAGAAAGAAAACCAACAAGGCAGGCCAATTTTTAGAAAACCTACTAAATGAATTCCCAGAAATGTCAATAGTTACACCACATGGTATGAATACCTATTACGACTGCAAAACTAACCTTTTCTCCACCATTGACCTACAACTAATTCCAAATAAACTATCTAAATGCTCAAAAATAAGTACAGTCCCTCACCTACTAACAGACCACTATGCCATACTGGTAGAAATTGGTAGAACTGTTTATGAAGAAGAAGAACACATGCCAAAATTTAACAATAACAGGGCAAACTGGACTAAATTTAACGAAATTCTCAAAAATATTGATTACATGTCAATTCAAGAAAGTTAAAACACAGAAGTCTATACAAGAAGACTAACTACTCATCTTAAAGAAGCTTCAAGATTATCAAATCCTAGAATGACCAACAAAAAAGACATAAACACATCATCAAGGAAGACATCAAAACCATGGGGGAATGACCAATGTCAAGCCTCATTTACTGCAAAAAGAGATGTAGAATAGAATTTTAGAAAAAACCCAAACCCCAAAACATAAATCCAATTTAAACAAGCTTGCGCAGGACTCAGAAGAGACAAAAGAAAGGCCAAAGCCCTGACATGGGCTTCCTACTTGGAAAAGATTGACAGATACACACCTGAATCAAAAATACACCAATTTTTAGACAGAATCAAGGGAGCAGGAAAAATGAAGAATAACATTAAGCATCCCCTACTTGTATCTGGTATCCAACTTGAAGATGATAGCAAAAAAGCTGAAGCACTTGCTGACATCTACCAACAGAAGTTTGCCCACAAAGAAGAGTTAAATAAGCAAAGGCACAATGAAAGATTAAATACAGCTTATGAGCTAACACAGCCCTTTAAAACAAATGAATTCCTGCAAGCAGTTAATAAAATGAATCAAAAAGCAAGCCCAGGTGAAGATGAAATCCATATCTCTTGGATATCAAATGCCCCAAGAAATTTCCAGAAGCTCTTATACATACGTTTAACCTCTGCTACACACAAGCAGTATTCCCCCAGCAACGGAAACAAGAAATTATAACACCAGTGACCAAACAAGGGAAACCCAAAGATGACCCACATTCATACAGACCAATTGTATGTTTACCAACCCTTGGTAAGTTGTTTGAGAGAATGCTCTACAACCGTGTCCAGTGGTATACAGAGACCAATAACATCCTCCCAAAATATAAAGCTGGAATCAGAGCTTACTATTCAACTATAGACATCATTTTGAAACTTGTGACAGATTCAGAGAAAACTATGACTGATCGATTAATGCTGGTTTCTGTACAGATTGATTTAGAAGGAGCATATGATAATACACAAAAAGATATACTAGGAGAAAGACTCTATGCATTAGGCTTCCCCCAACCAATCAGGAAACTGATTGATAGCTTTCTAGATAATAGAACTTTTAAAGTTAAATTAAATAGGAAACTATCATCCTCAAGACCTATTGAAAAGGGATTCCCACAGGGGGCTGTACTCAGCTGCTTATTATTCATATTGTATATGAGAGCATTAAAAATTGACTCACCACATGGAATTTTTGCAGATGACACTGGAGCATGGGCAAAAGGGGAAACATTTGCTGAAGTTGCAAATAAACTCTAAATTATTTCTAATAACCTCCAGGACTTTTCTACCAGCATGAAACTACCCATATCAGTCCCCAAATCAGTGATCATATATTTCCATAATAGACGAAAAGTAGAATTACAACCAGTTACCCTAGGAAATTCGACAATCCCAACTACCAGTGCAACTAAATACCTTGGAACAATTTTGGACAACTGGCTTACCTTCAAACCTCACATTGACCATATCATATAATTATGCATGAAAAAGATGAGAATGATTCGAAGACTATCGGGTACAACCTGGGGTAGTATGGATAGATCCCTCCTCAAACTCTACACACAGTACATCAAACCAATAATTTAGTATTACCTGATTATATTTGGAAGTTGGTCAAAACAGCTCTTCAACAAATTAGAATATGTGCAAAATACAGCAATCCGCCTTGCCACAGGATGTTGGAAATCAACAAAGATTGAAAACCTTCTACAAGAAGGAGGGCTTCCACCAATCGAAAATAGATACACACTTTTAACCATAAGATACCTGACAAAATTGGAAACAACCCCTCACCATTTCTTATTTCTAGAAGCCAGAGCTAGCCGACTAGAGCCAAAAAATCACCCACTGATGTCAGTAATTATGGCCAGGACACAGTACCCCATCAAACTAGAACATGTTAAAACTAAAATAGCAAAAGATCCACCATGGATATCAATCACCCCAGAGGTTAAACTAGAATTCCTCCCCCCAAAAAAGGAACAATTTGAATCCCAAACTGCAATCAAACATTTTGGACAGCTCCTAAAAAAGGAATATGATGGATATAACCAACTATATGTTGATGGATCATTAAGTGAAGATGGATGTGGAAGTGGGTGCTTTCTAAGAGAGCACAACCTATGCATTATGGAAAAACATAAGGCAGGGACCAGCATACTAACAGCTGAAGTAGCTGCCATCAATTTGGGCTTAGAGACGCTAATTAAACTGAAACAGAGTAATAAACATATAGTAGTATTCTCTGACTCCAAATCTGCTCTCAATATCCTAACAAACCCTAACTTTGAAACACTGGACATAGACTTACATCAAACTAACGAAAACCTTAGCAGCCTTGGAAGATTAGGCTGTGTTATTAAATTTCAATATATACCTAGTCACCTGGGTATAGAAAGAAATGAAAAAGCAGACAATATAGCAAAGCAAGGAGCAAAAAGTCAAATGGAACCAGTGAAACCTCTAACTCTATCTAAATTAAAGCCATCAAATCTATCCCCCTTTCCAACCAGGATGCAATCAGTCCGGTTTCATCGCCTGAGTACAAATGCGGCTAACTTCGACCAGCATTCTTTTTCATATAAAATTAGGCAACCAAATGGAGAGGTTGCCAGTAGTCCATTTTGCAGGTACTGTAAGATCAAAGAAGAAACTCCTGAGTACATGTTACTGAAATGTAAAATGCTGGAAAGAAAACAAGCGAATCTCTTAAATTTGAAAGTTCAATTAGGACTGAATTAAAACCCTCTGACAAATGTAAAAACTCTTGACCGAATCTTCAAAAAGAGATTTGTTCATAGATGCTTTCAAACTGTTAATGGATCTAAACCTACAACATTATATATAGCAATCAATTTATGCTGACTTATTGAATTGGGTAAGCCCTACTACGGTTATACCACTTTTTTTTACCTAATTAGCTAATCTACATGTTTACATATTGATCCATATTTCGAATATTTATAAGCAGTGTTTACAATTACGCCGTTTATTTTAATAGTAACGTAATTTTTGTGACTAGTGAATTTACATAAAAAGGCAACATCATGTTCAGCCGCAAGCGAATTATTCCAAGAAGAAGGATATGAATTTATCCTTAGAAAAGAAGAAATATTCAAAGATTGGGTGTCAACCCAATCCTGAAAGAAGAGGGGCAAATGATCTGATGTTCAGGACGCACGCATAGATTCACTACAGTTGATTGATTGAATGCTGTTGTTATGCAGATTCCAAATATAAAAAGATTCAGTATTTTGATGTTACCCATCAAAGCTACAAGCCTGAGAGAATTTGCCTGATTTTTGAAAAACGGGGAAAACACTCCCAAATAGTCAACCCATGTTAATGAAATTTGCACCATTAGATTCAGTGTATCAGAATCTTACTGTAGAGGTTTCAAGCTCCTAATGATTAGATTTGTTTTATTTTTTATTTTCCCACCTGAGTGGTTGTGTTGAACCAATGGTCCTAGAAGATGGGGCTCATTGAATGAGCTCATTCTAACAGGAATCAAAAGTTCTAGTCAAAAATGTCAAAAATTAAATTGAAAAAAAAGAAGTTTTTTCAAATGAAATTAAGGAGAAATATTGAAACTTAAAATAAACAGAAATTACTCAGTATTTGCAGGGATTGCCCCTTCCTGATCCCTTGCTTTTATCATGAAGTTTGACTTCTTGTCCCAGTTCTTTATGAAAGACTGCTCAACAAACTTTAAAACTTTAGTGTAAAGAGCATGGGTTATGGAAGGAGTAACATCCTCATATACATAATAATTTCTGTTCTTTTAAGTTTTAATGTTGCTCCTAACTTTCATTTGAAAATGGTAATGCCCCTCATATACAGAATAATTCATGTGCTTTTTTGATTCAAAGTTTATTGTAAGGTGAAAATAAGTAAAGAAAAACAAAATAATATATCGCCAAGTGGTTGATCCAAATGTAGTAATTACTGCTATTACAATTACATCCCGTTCCCCTCTATGTGGGCTACATACAGCAATAGTTTATATAGTCTACAAAAGTTTTCCGACTTTGTAATTTCTTTTAATTGGCGTTGTTTGGCATTAGGAACCAACTGTTGATTATAAAAGTATAAAAGATAATGGTAAACCCACAAAGCCATCAAGCCTATAGCCCAGGGCTATATCTAGATAAGATGTTTATTTCACAAAATTCTTATTAAAAAAACAACTAAAAGGAAAAGCAAATGTAAAAAAAACACGCTAAAAAAATTTAATTGGGTCATTGAAAACATAAGAAAGAAGAAAAACGAGAAAATAGAAAACATAGGCAACACCTGTTGAAGTAATAAAATCTGTTGAGGGGGTGGGGCAGAGCAACAGCAATGATTATTATATTTGGAACGAGCTTTTATTAAAGAGTATAGGCCCAATGGTATATTTATTTTTTCTTTCTGATTTCTGCCCTATGATTAGTCTTAACCAATTTTTCAGTCATGTATTTTACTTGTATGGATCTTTTGTGGTCAAATCTGATTAACTTATCAATATATTGATAGTTCAATTATGCCATTTTTTAACATTGTTGATAGTTCATGGGACAATTTTTTGAAATGCAAATGATACAAATTACTCTCTTAAAAAAAAAATTGATGGAAAATAACTCAAATTGCACAGTCAATGTTCTTACCCTTCTTAGCAAATATAATGATCATTGTCTTTGGAGTTTTGACCCCCCGCCCCTCAGGCACAAATTGTGCCAGACATAACCCTAGGCTGTGGTAAAAAAAAATTGACAATTATCTTGCTTGTTTTATTTCTTTCTTTTTTTTTTACAGCCTAAAAATTTAACTTGCACAGCTGAACAACTTTCCAAGTCATGTATAACTACTGATCAAAACTTATACCTAAACTACAAGATGAGAAAGTGTTTTCATGTTCTTCTAATTCCATCCCTATAATAATACAATAATAAGATATATTAAATAAGGTAATAATATAATAAAGAAATCCTATAATAAAAAGATATTAAAGAACATGTAAAGACATGTGTTCATATTAATAAGAGAATTACAACTTTAAGTTAGGTTTAGAGTTTGTGTATCTTGGATTAAGTTTATAGTGAAAATGTCATGGACGAACATTAAAAGAACAATCTTTTTTCAGGTACTAAGAAGGAAATGAATGGACCTGTTGGGCAACCACCAGCTGGTCAACCTCCACAGGGTCCCCCGAAGCCTGGTTTTCCAGGCCCTATTCCATCTGGAGCTCCTTTAAATAGACCATTTAATAGTCAGCAGCCACCATTTCAACAGGTTGTTCTTTATTTATATTTACTAGATTACAGCTACTCCTATAACCAAGATTCTTTTCTTACTGCTTGTTATATTGACTTGATTTATTATAGAAAATATCATCTTTGGGACAAACAATTATATCTATGATGAAACTTTGAAATTTATAGTATGAGAGTGGGTTTGGAATAGTTAGAAATTTTCTAACTTGTTAAATTGTAATCATCATGAGAAGTAAGAGCTTTGGACTTCAAATATCCTTTATTTTAGTTACGGAAAAATGTCTTTGAACCTGCACCTTAGCCTCTAATAACCAAGATTTATTTGTTTTTATCCTACCCCTTTCCCACCAAATCATAATTTATTTTTCTTTTTCTTCTTTTTTGTTTTCTTCTTTTTTCTTTTTCTTCAGAAGTTTTACACACTATTTAACTTTTTTGGTAGTCTTAAAATAGACTTCCATATCTTTCAAAACAATCTCCACTAGAAGTTTTATGTATTGGTTTTATAACATGTTGCATAATATTTAGTTTTAAGGCCAAATGCTACCATAAAGTGAATTTGGGAAAATCAAGGGCTTGTCAAGAATCAGAATTATGAATTTTTCTGATTCTTAAAGTGGTTTGACAGTCACTATTTGTTTTTTTACTAAAAACAAATTTTATCTTAAATTTTCATTTGTCATTCACATTAATTGAAATTTTGGATTTAGAATCAAATTAAATCATTTATTAGAATTTTGGCAAGACTGAAAAGAAATATCCTCATTTTGAAATAGCATGACTAATAGTAGGCCTACTGCTAATGATACTACTAAATAGTACTACTAATGATGCTAAAATCACACTAATTATATGCCTTAGCAAATTACATCTCTCTCTGTGTAAAATTAAATAAAAAAAAACAAGTTTTTTAAACTGAAAGTAAGGAGTGACATTAAAACTTAAAACGAACAGAAATTATTCCGTATATGAAAGGGGCTGTCCCCTCCTCAAAGCCTAGCTCTTTACGCTAAAGTTTTTTATTGTTTTAAAGATTAAAGTTGTGAGACAGAGTCAAACTTTAGCGCAAAGAGCGAGGCGTTAAGGAGGGGACAGCCCCTTTCATATACGGAACAATTTCTGTTCGTTTTAAGTTTAATGTCACTCCTTACTTTCAGTTAAAAAAAACTTGTTTTTTTTATTTAATTTCTGATCGTTTTTTAGTTAATGCAGCTTTTATTTCGGCTCACCGTCATTGAATAAGTAAACAAAATTTGCCTAAAAATTTTACTCTTCTTTTGCTAAATGGCTGTCTCTAAATTTGGTTCTGACGTAATTTACAAATTAACTTGCGTAACGAACTTCTATATTCGTATATTTTTCTTCTGGCAAAAAATACGTTGCAGATATAGTTGCAGATTTTTGCAGATATGAGCTTGAAACCTATGTAATAGGGTTTTCTGATATGCTGAATCTGACGGTGGGATTTCCATTAAAATTCTTTCACTTGTAGGGGATGTTTCCTCCCTCTTTAAAAAATCAGGTAAATTTTCTCAGGCTCGTAGCCTTTGATGAGTAATACTAAACTTAATAAAATTTATATATTTAGAATCAGCATTATAAGCCCATTCTTTTGATACATTTATTGACATCAAAATTCCGTTTTTAAAAGTTTCGATTACTATTGAGCCGTATCGCTTGTTTTTTTTTTCGTATATTTTATTAAGTATATTAGGGGGTTTACGTTAAAAGTTAAAAAAAACGTTAAAAGTTAAAAAAAAATTAATTAACAAACCCCTGAATCACAAAGGCCGTTTAATTAGAATAGATAGCTCTTTTTTGAACCTTTAATTATTCCTAACACCTATTACGTAGCATAGAAAGTCTCTTTTTTACAACTATAGATGGAATTAAGACTTTGATTTACTAAAGTCGTAAATCTGTTTTTCAACTTTTTATCAAACCAACGTTATAAAAAAGTTAAACTTTAATGCTACTCCTCTCATATTTAAGATAATGTCGCTAAAAACAAACAGAAAAAAATGTAAATTTCTCAAATAGAAATAAAGGGTGACGTTAAAACTTAAAAAGAGCCGAAATTATCCTTTATATGGAAGGAGGGCTGCCCCCTTTCTAACGCAGCGCTGTTTTCATTCAAGTTTGGCTTAGCAGGCTTAGCAGGACCACTTCTAAGTCTCCGTAAATCTTTTTTTCTCAGCAGGTGGTGGAATCCAGATAGGAAATTTACTCCTGGAGAGCAAAAACTATTATAAAGCCGAGCTTAGACCCTTACGGTTCTAACGCCCTCTATTTGGAGATATATTACCATACGACACACGAATACTTTTTAATGCATTAGTAACCAACTTGGAGCAAGTTTCAGAAATAGACGGGCAAAACGATATACCAAGCCATAAGCAGGACGTGCAGCCTTTGGCTGACTTTAATTTAGAAAAATAACATTTTTTATGAGAATGACTTCACATTCTAAGGCCGTACCCAGAGGGGGGGGGGGTATTTGACCCCCCCTCCCCCCGAAATGTTTGTTTGACTTTTAAAAATGTAACAAAAATGGATATAAACAAATCTTGTATGCATTTTTTGAGGTTTTTTGTGTAATTTGAATATAACGCATTTTATACAATGTACGACGACGTTGCAATGCTATATCTTTTTATTCCCTTTAAACGCATATGAATTTGCCGTCATTTGTATGGAAAATGCTTTTTTTTCTAAATTAAAACTCTAAAGCCGTGAATCCCATTGTGGGGCACATGCTCCACTGGTGGGGCATGATAATATTTGGGTGGATCATGGCCAGGACATGCACCGTTTGTCTGACTTTACTTTAGACATTTAGAGCCAAAACCGGACAAAATTGTTTGTGTGATGGAAGGATCCGTGCTTCATCACATTAAATTCACAAGTAAATTTGTTGCTGTGTGATGGCAAAGCATCACCAATGGATATGCAAAATGTTCCAAACCTGCCAGTAGCAGTACTCGAAAAAAATCTAAAAACTGCTGACACATTAGCTGGACAAGTGTTTTTACGGCTTTTCTTTGGGCAAAAAGGGTTTTTATATGTATAAACGGTATTTTCAGACAAAATCTGCCAACAAATTTGAAAACTGCCAAGTAGCATGTTTCTTTACTATGGCATTTTTTGTGTCCCTGATCACACACTGATTTGACTGAGATCACACAAGGATGGATTAAGTTTCGTTCAGATTGACGACAGTTTTAATGTATCCCATCTCCTCTACTTCTTCTGGGTGGCAGGGTCCTTTTCTGAATCTCAGAAGCTGTCAGTTGGTAGAATATATTTGTATTAATATGTATTTATTATATTCTTTTTATAGAATATATGCTATTTTTATATAATATATATTACAATAGTATATATCAAATTTAACATATACTAAATTCATATTATATATAAAATTAGAATTTATGTTATTTTCAGAATATATTAGAAAATATATAGAATATATTTGAATTTTGGCAAATTTCTTCTTATCTATACCCCATGGTCTAGAACCAGCTATTTAATTAATTTTATTTCATTTAATTATAAATGGCTTCTTTTTCTTTTCTTTCCTTTTTCATTTCAATGTTATCTTATTTGTTGTCAGTACTATTTATTTAAGTGCTTCTTGCTGTTACTCTCTATCTGTTTGTTGTTTATGTTTACAGTTGATTACTATGATTTCATTGCTTCTTCTTGATACTTTATCTTGCGTTATTCATCATTCACATGTTAAGCATTTTTTTTTTTTTACTCAGTCTTGAAGGTTATTCACCATAATTTTGATTGAGACAAGCTATAGATAATTTCAGTTGAACTGAACAAGGGCCATAAAGACTCAATTAACCTACTTGACCCAAATTTGTCTTTGAGGTAATGTATGCTAGAAAATATTAAACCTTTCTCTGGTTGCAATATTTTGGTCTTTTTTTCATTTGTATATATACAAGGAGGAGTTGGGGTTTGTGAATCCTCCCTCTCTTTAAGAGCAAATAATTACTGCTGTCCCTAATAAGCAAAATTAAAAATATTATTTAGAAGTTTGAAATCATAAAATATAAGTTTTAATTAATCTCTAAAGTTATTAGTGTAAGAAAATTCGTAGAGTATAGGAAAAGCTTGAACCTAAAAATTCATGGGAGAACATACCTCATCTAAATAAGCTATTCACTCAACTAAAGAAACACTAATTTTGTACATTCAACATAGATTTTTTGGTGGTTAATTTACCTTTGACCTAGTTTTCCATTGAAACTTTTGGCAAATTTCTAGTTGGAGTCTTAGAACGTTTTTCTACTGAATCAACTTGCAAATTCATGCAAACAACATTTTGCAGATGCGGCCTGTAAAAATAGCAGATGTAGCTGCCAAATATGCTATATGTTGAGTTGGGAAAGTGAACTTATTATTTCTGTTTTGTTGCTTGGTAAACTGTCATTGAAGTGCATGTCATATCAGAATTGCAACCATAGAAAAAAAAATGATACAAAGCCCAAGGATAATCTATTTTACTTTGCAAATGTTTGTTTGTTTTCTTCTAAAACTGATACGCGCAATTTGTTGACAATTTATACTCACTTTCAATTTAAAATAAACTATTTCAATCAACCACCCCTAGACCATTAATAAACTCACCCTTCTTATTACGAAATACTGTTGTTTAGAGGTTTTTATGGTAGCTGTTTTGATCAAAACAGTTACAGAAACAAATATTTTTTGGTATAGCCACATGGGGGACTGTACAAATAGCTCATAGAGACAGGTTTTTTAGATACTATCTAATAGAAATTTTCCATAGGGATACATCCTTCTATGCCTGCATAATGGGATTTAAGGCGAGTTAAAGTGAGACACTGGATCCCATCCTTCTGTTACTTCTAATTCCCTCCACTTTTGTCAGCTATAGGAATGAGGTCTCCCAAAATTCCAATTAGCCAATATAAAAGAGATGCTTGATGGACGCAATTCAAAAGAAAGGTTGAAATATAAGACCTCTGTTAAAATCAAAGTCATAGTAAGATTTTCAATTGAATGCATGTCCCCTCGGAAAATATTTTTAGATTCACACACCCCCTCCTTCCCAGAAAATATCTAGGGAAAGAGCTCCCAATTATGCAAATAAGCCATATGTAAAAATTTCTCAGTAGAGACTATTGCAGGCCCATATAATCAATAATAAACCAACTTCATCCTTATTTCTCTCAAAGTTCCATTCCAAATATGTTTTAAAATCCGCGCAAGCTCAAATGGCCTGAATGTGTAAGCCTTTTCTTACCAAATCTCCAATGCATCAGGTCTCATCCCCTCTTCGTCCATGTTGCTGTTTCTGCAATATTAAAAATACAAGTTTCAACCATTACGTATTTTAATAGAATGTGCTAATGCCACCAAAGTATGCTCTTTAAAGTACATTTTTGAAGGATCTCAAACCTCAGTATCAGTAACTTCATTCAGTTAATAGCCGTGTTGATCGCTCCCAAGACCCATGCAAAGTGTGTTAAGCTTCAAATGTTCAACTCGATAGTCCAATTCCTATAATCGAAAGAGCTATTGCAAGGCATAAATTGAAGCTAGCAGTCTAAGTATAATGCTTCATTTTAAGACGGAGATTCAGGAAAAGGGCTAAACAGTCAAGACGGAGGTTTGGTGAATCCAAGGAAAACAAATTTTTGAGGGGATACCACTGCTTCCAGGTATTTTGGAGACTACTTCCGGCAGCCGGGCGGAGTTTCAACTTGTCTGCCCTCCTTTTTTGGTTCTTTGGCCCTTAACTGTTAAACATAGCCTTCAGTCAACAAAACTCATTTAAAGTGAAAACATTATGAAAACAAAGAAGTGAAAGAAAAAGTAAATTGTGCGTTTTAAAGAAATTGAAGTTAAAAATTGTAATGTAAATAAGCTTAGTACATAATAAAGTATAAACAAAATACACTATTTTTAAACATAGTTGTACACTTAACATCATTTTAACAATGTTATAATAACTGTGATTGTTATATGTGGAAAAGCGATTAATCAGCTATTGAAGGGTGTGTATTAAAAAAAAAGAAAGCTAATTCAAGCTACTGCTGCTTTGATCCATGTTGAAACAAATAGTAGATGGTAATGGAAGCTATTTTGAATTAAACGTTTCATGAAGATACCAAACTGACTAGTAAACAAGAAAAACGGAAAAAAATCGTATATATATATATATATATATATATATATATATATATATATATATATATATATATATATACAAATCCATTATATTACAATATACGAATCCATTGTAGAAATAGATTGTATGATTTGCTTAGATATAAATAAAAGTTTACAAAGTTGAGCTACATCCTAGCTGAGGGGCCTTTTTTTTAAACAAAATTATTCTTGTTTCATGAATGGTTGCATGGAAACAAGCGTCTCAAATTATTCTATTTTTAGTTTTTTTTTTATGTATACAGATGAATATTGTATTTATTTCCTTTCTAGACACAGCAGCAGCGCCCTGGTTTTACAGGCCCACAACAAAACTCTGCAAGTCCAGTCCCACCAAGAGGTCATCAAGGGCCAGGATATGGACCAAAACCAGTGTCTATTAACACTCCACCACCTGGGACGAAAAGACCTATGGAACCAAGAGGCTCTCAGCCACCACCAAAACCGTAAGTCAAGGATTTTGAAGTAATTCGACAATATTATACTGAAGATATCCAACTCAATTAAAAAGCGCAATTGAAATAACTTAGTTAGCCTAATGCTCTAGAATAGGCGGAGCTTGCCAGAATAATCATAATAATTAGTTTTTAAGCGCATTGAATAGTCGCAATGGATGTAGAATATCCATAAACAAGTGGTATTTGCCTTAATAGCCCAGTTATGTATGTAAAGGAGTTGTTTGGGTTGTCTCCCCTCCTGGAAGATTTGTTTTTATACATAGTTAAAATTAAATAGAAATATATTATAACACGTAAAAGTTTTAATTATGACAGCGAAAAAACACATATACCGATAAAAGCCCGAATACTATGGCTTCTGCTTCATCTACATAAGGCTTTTTCAGAAGAAAAAGAAATAAAAGAACAGTAGACTAACAACTAACACATACTACAAAATAACATAAAGATCAACTCATCTGATAAACTCTAGTTGCTTTTTGTACAAAAATAAAGTCCAATATGGTAACAAAAACGCACACCGATCTAGATAAATCTGCATTTTAATATTTTGTAGATTCCCCGTGTTGAATAATACCCTCTGATATGAAATTATTGGATTAACTATAGGTGCTGTTTAATACGAACAAAATCCAATGTGGTGACAAAATATTCCACTGATTCAGAGGAAACTGTTTTGTAATATCATCTAGCTCCCTAAAGATGAGTAATATCTTGTGAAATGAGATTACCTTGTTAATTTCATATTATTATTATTACATATAAAATCCAATGTGGTGACAAAACACTATACTTATCTAGACAAAAGTGATAAATTTTAGTATATCTTAATTGTTTTACTCAACAGTATATATAATATTATGTGTTATATATTTTACTCATTACTACATATTATTGTGTTAGTGTATGTTGGAAATGTAATCTTATTCTTATTATTCCTTTCTCTTATTAAAAAAAAGACGTCCAACCTCTATGGACTGTTAAAGGTCATATTTTTTCGCCCCTTCCCCTGAATGCGGACGGTCCCTCAGAAACTTAGGGAGGATCAGGTGCTTCGAAAAGAGTGTGTGGATTCAAGGTTGTCTTTGGGGGGGGGGGGAGGGTAAATGGACCAATTTAAAAGAGGGATTAATTCTTTTCCCTTTATTTTCTGTATATGGATTTCTTAATAATACAAAAAATCTGGGAGTTATTTGGGAAGATCTTTCCATGAAGGAAGTTTTCATTGGGGGAAGGGACGTTGCTATGAAGGGGGTGCCGGATTTCCCAGCATTATTTAGAAAAAAAAGATAAGAAATTAGATATAAAAAAAAACAAGTTTTACAACTGAAAATAAGGAGTAACATCAAAACTTAAAACGAACAGAAAATATTACGTGTATGATTGGGTTCACCCTCTAGTCAATACCTCGCTCTTTAAGCCAAAGATTTTTTAGTACTTTGATAAGAGCTATTTATTCTAAATAACGGCCTTTGTTATTAAGGGTTCATTTTTAAAGAATTGGAACGAAATTTTAACTTTAGATTAAAGAGTGAGGTATTGACTAGGGGGCGAGCCCCCTAATATACGTATTAAAAATATATGAATATAGAAGATCGTTACGTAAGTTAATTCGTAAGTTACATATATTTATTAGTAATGAAAACGTTCGTAAATAAAATTAAACAAATTTCGAGAAAGCCATTTAACAAATAAAAATAAAATTTGTGCACAAATTTTTTTTTAATTATTCATGTACGGTGAGCCGAAATCTAAATCTACATTAATTAAAAAATTTTCAAAAATTAGATAAAAAAACAATTTTTTTTAACTGAAATTAAGGAGCGACATTAAAACTAAAAACTAACAGAAATTAGTCAGTATATGAAAGGGGCTGTGCCCTCCTCAACGCCTCGCTCTTTACGCTAAAGTTTGACTTTCTTACAACTCTTATTTTTTTAAACAATAAAAAACTTTAGCGTAAAGAGCGAGGCGTAGAGGAGGGGGCAGCCCCTTTCATATACGGAATAATTTCTGTTCGTTTTAAATTTTAACGTCGTTCCTTACTTTCAGTTAAAAAAAACTTGTTTTTTTTTATTTAATAATACCATAAGGGCAAAGATATATTAAGAAAACTGGCCTGTTTCTCTGGATGCTTGAATTATACAGGCTTATATTAGTTTTGACAAGTTTTTTTGCTGAAACTAAATTTTCAAAAACTAAACTAAGCTGGGGGAGGGAGCAAACTGGGGTTTGGGGGAGGTGGGTCAAAATGAGGCCTGGAGGGGGCAGTTGACCCCCACCCCACCCCATAGCAAATTACTCCCCTGGCCGTAGGTGCTAAATAATGTATTGATATAGAACCAGTTGAAAAAACATGGGAAGAAAAAATAATTTAATCTGGTCCATCATTGGCTGAAACGTGTGTTTGTTACAAAAGACTACTATTAGCAATAGGAAAAGTCAATTAATCTCAAATTCAGGGAACCACCATCAACTGCCACCGTTCCGCCAGCTGCAAAAAAGAAGAAAAAGCTCAGCGATAAGATTTTACCTCAAAAAGTCAGAGATTTAGTGCCAGAATCGCAGGCTTATATGGACCTATTGGCCTTTGAGCGTAAATTGGATGCAACAATTATGAGAAAACGACTAGACATTCAGGTATAGGATTTTTATATAATTTTATGTTTATTTTTTTTTGTGCTCCTCTAGGTTCTAAAAACACCTTTTTTTGTGGATTTTATTGAAGAAAAAAATGCTTACCCTAGATTTTGAAATACATCCCCCCCCCCGTACGTTTTCGTGAATTGACACCCCTGTATCTAGTCCTTAAAAGCTACGGGTCAAATTCTTCATATTCATGGTAGGTACTAAAGAGGGGCTGAAAAAACAGACAGGTTCTCTCTCTTTCAGACTGTCTTCTGTTGTTGTTGCTTTACGATCTCTATGATTTATTTGTTTAGTTTATTTATTCTTGTTTAATGTCGGCGTCTTTATGTTTGCTTAAAGCTATTGTCACAAAGAAGAGAAAACCCGCTTCATTTATCCGGTGTCGCCTCCCCTCAATCGCTTTGATTGCTACAATGAGCAGCTAGGGCCTTCTGCTCTCACAAATACCGCTTGGTTTGCCCGGATGGGGGTCAGGTTCTCCCTTGGCTTGGAGTGAATCCGAGCCTTTGATATCCCTCAACCCTGAGTGAGACATTACTTTTCCTGGGCCTTTAGTTCTTACAGGATTTTTCCCCTTTGCTTTGCTTTGATCGCTACGGGTATTTGTTCGGGCCTTCAAACCTCACTTCTGTTGGGTTGCTTGTGGGCCTTTAGATCTTCTTCAATGAGAACTTTTAATTCAAAAACTTCTTCAAGAATAGAAACAGGAATTTTTTATTAAGCTGTTTCCTTTTTTATTGACGAAAACTTTATGCAATTTTGGCCAATTTTTCAGTGGATGTTTATTTTCGATTTATGTATCCAGTTTCTTATATAGATTTAATATGGTGTATGCTTCGTTCCCACCGCAGGAGGTGTTCTTTCCAGGAGGAGAATGGTCAACGGGGGAATATTGCGGGGGAAATTTTTCCAATACTTGAATTAAAAAAGGCAATCGTAATTAATTCGCGGATGAAATTTTACGTAAGGAAGGAGGGAATCACCTGCGGGGGGGATTTGTCCTCAGGGGGGTATTTTCCTTAAATCTTCTGTGTTTTAATATCGCAGCAACGCGCGACGAGTAAGCTTGTCGCAGGTTTTATTAATAGTAATTTTTAATAATACTATTGAAATTTCTTACTAAAAGGAGGAAATTTTGTTTGGTTAAGATTAAATTATATTAGCTAGAGAATAAGGAGGTCATGTTCGATGTGTCTTTTTATGTTTGTTGTTGCGATTTTAGTAATTTTTGATAAATTCCTTGGGAAGATTGTGGAAACAGAAAATCCTGAGCCATATAATTTAGACGCTTATTAGGTTCATTAGCTATTTTTAAATGTGGCCCATCTAAATTAAGTTCAATTCACTTCATATTTTTTCTAATGAAATGGTAAAATTAATAATTCAGATAGAAAGAAACTGTTTTCCCTCGCAGTGGTGTCAATGGGAGGGGGATTTATCCCCCTGGATCTTGAAAAATGTTCTTTAGGTATTTTCATTGAAAATGGGTTTGTTTAATTGATTATTTATTGAAAGAATTAACCCCGCCCTCCCCCCGTAGATTTTAATACATGCATTTTTGTCCCCAACTCACTTGAATTGACGCCACTTTTCCCAAGTTGGTAATTTGAATAGATCGGCACTTGAATGAGATTTCGATCTTACCTACCACTCCATATACCTAGGATAAACAGTTTCCACGACCACAGTCAACCAATAAGAAAAGATCCATCGATATGTACAACTGTAATTATAAATTATGCTACTCCTACGACTACTAACATTTCGCTGCGGTACCAAGCCGCCTGAGGCTCACACAGCTGTGCTCTCTCATTCTCCCAATCTATTCGAGCACCTCTCCCAAGAACGTCAAACTTCCTTTAAATATTTTCTTACGAAATCTTCCCACCTCATTCGTGGATGACCTGTTTTTAGTTTGGTCTTAGATGAATGGCTGAAAAGGGCGATCTTTGGCATCTTTTCATAGTTTCTTTGCCTCATAGTTGCCAGTCCTGCCTTTTCTAAACCATAAACCTTTTTTTCTTTTAAGTTATTAATCCATTGGCTTTTGCAGATTATTTATATGGGGAGAAACTTGCTCTTGGCTTTAAATTGCTGGACGAAATTTTTTCCCATCTATGCGTTCTTTAAAAGCAGCATGTCCTTATTAATTCTTGAAATGCACACGTTTTATTATCTAAATTTGTCTTAAATTCCTAGGAAGCTTTAAAACGTCCAATGAAACAAAAGAGAAAACTCCGAATTTTCATATCGAATACGTTGTATCCTTCGGAGAACGAAGAAGGAAGTGTTGCCTCCTGGGAACTCCGAGTTGAAGGAAGGCTTCTAGAAGATGGAAAAAATGACCCCACTAAGGTAAGGTTATTACAGGTGTTGTTTTTTGGCAACTACCAAAATGTGACTTATGCCCAGGGCCAAAGTCTCTTATCCTAAGTCACAAAGCTTTATTTTATCGTATAAGTTTCGCGTCTTTGCTGCATCGGCTGTGTATGAGGATTTATACCAGATAAAAATTAGCTATATAAACCAAGGGTTGCTGTTCTTAAGTAATTCTCAGGTTGGGTCTGGTAAGTTTTTTCGGGACCCTCCGGCTTACCACCTGTGTTTGCAATAGTGGGCTCCAATAGTGCCACCTTTTATATGTTTTTTTTTAGTAAGTGTATCAATTGGAGAACCGTAAGAATATTTGCAATCCTTGAGTATGATGACATTTTGCTATCCTGTAATGAACAAAACGTTCAGCCAACACCTTTTCTTGATATGTATGTTGAATAAATAATAAATTAATAGAAAAGTAGAATGAAATAGAAATAAATCTAGAGAAAAAGTAGAATAAAATAGAAAAGTGAAATAGAAAGTCTTGGAATTAAAATGACAAAAGAAAGTTTTGCCCCTCCCCCCTAGAGTTTGAAAAATGCAAGTTGTCCTCTCCCCCAAATTTTCGTGAATTGACGCCCCTGCATTGTAAGCGTTAAGATATTTACTATTGACAACATTGACATACAAACAAGTTTATAATGAACATACAAGCAAATAAGATACTTCAAAATAAAATACTTGACACTGTGAATGTGGCCAAAGTAAGAGTCACTTGTAAGAGAGGAAATTCTAGTTCATCTCCCCAGAAAAGTATACAGACATAATCATTCATAATCTTAAATCACGCATAATACACAGAGTATACATACTCAAATCAACATCTAGTGCTACCCAATAAAAGCGCAAAGTTTTTTTATAAAGCATAAATAAAACCTAAAAATAACAGTTCTTTTCTCTCTTTCTTTTCTCAACTTTCACTTTACATGTCAACCCTAGAGACATTGTTATATGATTTTCGGACTATTTTGAACAATATAGCCATCTCAAAATTTTGATCGGATACATTTGAGGAGCAGAGGGCGTGTGGGGAGGGGCTAGTTGTCCTCCGATCCCTTTTGATTCTTAAAAAGGAGCTGAAACTTTGGTACAATTCTAGATTAGCTGTTTTTTCGCTATCTTGGAAAGGGGTTAGATTAGGAAAATGAAACTTTCAGGGATTGATCTACTTTTCAGGGTTAGACTAAAGTTGGTCTCGGGAAGCTATTTTGAAGTACCTACCTCCACTTCTTCTCCCTCTTGAGGGCATTGACCTTTGATGAACTTTAAAAATCTTTGTATTATAAGAGTGAAACCTTGCAAAATAGATCTTCTGCTTAATTGAAGTATAAGAAAAGTTTTTCAGCTTCACAACTTTGCTCAATCCTAATTTATGAGGTTTCAAAGAACTGCGAGTGCATTTCCTAAATTCAGAAAAAAAACCATTGATATGGCTTAAAATTCTATTCAAATAACAGGAATTGCATTTTCTAAACTAAAACGAGAGAAAAAGAAACTGAAAATGCAGCTAAAAGAACCAGTTTCACAACAGTATAAGTTCATATTGGGATAAGTTCTTTTATTAGACAGTGAAAAGGGATAAAAAAAAACTAGATATTGCGACCACATACACCAGTTGTCGTCATTAGCAAAAGAATTAAAGGCCTACAATTAAAACAAACGTATTTATACAAAACAGAATAATTACTTTTGGGTTACGAATAGTTTTCTCTGCTGATGACGATCACTGGTGTATATAGACGAAATATACAGAATGTTTTCTATCTGTTTTCACTGTCTAATAAAAGGACTTATCCCCACTTGAACTTCTATTTATTCTCATACAAGCAGTTTGATTTAAAAAAAAAACCTTATGTAAGGTATTGCGTCGAAAATTTTGCAACAGTAGATATGTTTATGCTTATTTTTTTCATTTGCTAAGGGTCTGTGTATCAACCCATTGCTAACTATTTTGTAAAAATAAAAAAGTAAAAATAATTTAAAAGAGAAGAATCTGTCTACTTTCCGAAAAATTGCAGTTTGATTCAAATAAAGTTGCAACTTCAGTTTAGACCCTAATGTTGTTTAATTGAAATTTAGCCTTCTTTGAATTATTCAGATTTTACTAGGTAATGCTGTATTGTAACTGATGCTTATAATTTTTTATTCTTATTCAACCCATATTAAAGTGCCAAAGATTCCTCTGTTATAACATTTTGAGCGAGATCTATGCTTAATAACGTTCAACCTAGATCGAAGCAACTGAATTGAATCGCCAGAATCATTGTTTGGTTGCTTATTTCGAAGGCCCGAACTAGCGAGGGGTAAACTAATATAGTTACGATTTCACGAAGGTTCTGCTGATTCCTGAGCGAGGAAAATCTAGGTTGTCTTTTTTAGTATATTGCTTAAAGAATACAATAAGAATATGACTTCCAGTATGATTTAAGGTAGACACTCAAATAAGGATTACAATCGGAGCAAACTGGCCAATCCCAAAAATACCGTAATACAGTGACACCGTGTCTCTATGGAGTTCAATTACCTATTTTCTTGATCTTTTGTGGCATTTTTCCCAACCACAATTTTTGGCTCTTACTCCAATTTCTTTTCTCTCATTTCGTATGATGTCCGATAAGTTAACGCTCATCAAAATGCCCGGAAAATCCGGCTTTTTATATCCCATCTACGTATTCTATTTCTCCAAAGTCCAAAATTAGGATTATTAAATCATCTTTTTTTTTATTAGACTGTTTATTTTAATTAATCCTACTTGTTACAAAAGCACAGGATGGCTGACGCCCAGCCGCCCATTTCACTTCATCGCTGAAGGGCCATGAAATAGAGATCAGTATCATTGGTAGGGACGATCCAGTAAAGTGTTCTTTACCTTTACCTCTTTCTCCTCCCTCTGTTTTTTCATCTCTCCTTCCCCCGTCTCTCCTCCATCTCCCTCTATCTCCTCCTCTTTCCTCCCTCTCTCCTCCCCTCCCTCTGTCTCTCTCCTTTTTTCTCTGTCATCACACAGTTTTTATGCATTATAAGTGTCGAGAAGTAATATATGGCTGACGAGCAGCCCTCTGCCCATGTTTGGTGTATTCCATTATAATACACCTGATTAAATACCTTTCTTGTACTTTTTTTTAGGTGAAAAGGAAGTTTTCATCGTTTTTCAAATCGCTTGTTATAGAATTAGACAAAGAGCTCTATGGTCCAGATAACCATTTAGTAGAATGGCATAGAACCCCTACCACACAAGAGACGGATGGATTTCAGGTATATTTTTCAGCTTATTTATGCTACGTTTAGCTAGCTCGCGGTGCTTTTAGTCAGAAACCGATGGTCTTGATTATTTTTTTCAGTTTACTTTTGATCTGTTGAATTAGTTTGTGGTGTGTTTAATTTGCAATGTCGGCTGTGGGTTTCACGTATGGTTAAGATGAGAGGTTTTATGAAGATTTTTCCCCTGATGTTTTTTTTTTCTGTTGGATTTTCCCTGCTGTTTCCTGTTGAATATTTCTGTGTTTATATGCTTCAAGGAATGACTTAAGGACAGTGATGTTTGTTTTTTTTACTTTTTGATGACTGTAATTGTCTGATTGATTGCCCAGTGTGGTCCCATATTTCAGTTGGATTAGTGTCAATATAATTGATACTAGTAATAATTTTAGTGTGAAATTAATATTTATTTTAGTTGTCTGTATGCCTTCTAAATATGTAAACATAAACTCAATACCAATAACTGGACATCAGATCATTTCCCAGAATTTGATTTCTATACCTTCAGCATTTGATTTACTTGTCCCTACTTTGAATTACTTTGGATTGTTACTTGATTTACTTTTGATGTATTTATTCCTGAATGAACAGATTTACATACAATCATGTATACTTGTCACAGTATTTAAAAAAAAAATTTCCCTAAGATGCATGTACAGGGTCTTGATTATGTTTTTTTACTTTACTTTTGATCTGTTGAACTAGTTGGTGTTTAATTTGCAATGGATAATGTCAGCTGTAGCTTTAACGCACGGTTAAGGTGGGATGTTTTTTGAAGATTTTTCCCCTGTTGTGTAGTTTTTTTTTATATTCTGTTGGTTTTCCTGTTTGATTATTCCCTGCGGTTTCCTGTTGTGTGTTGTCTGTTTGTCTGTTTCCTGTTGTCTGTTTCCTGTTGTCTGTTTCCTGTTGTCTTTTTCCCTGCTGTTAAGTAGTAGTGTCTAATTAATACTTATCTTAGTTGTCTGTATGCCTTCTAAATATGTAAACATAAACTCGGTACTAACTGGATATCGGATCACATATTCCTAGCATTTGATTACTATACCTTCAGTATTTTTGTCCCCAAGATGCTTTTTTTTTGTCCCCAAGATGAATATATACTGTCAGCTATATGTACAGTACTACACTGTATGTACAGATTCATACACAAGTATGTATACTTATCCCAGCGTTTTATTCTCGTATCTTTAGCGTTTGATTTTCTTCTCTCAAGATGTATGTATACTCCTTACTGAATTTACTACTGTACAGATGTATGTACAAGTATGTGTACTTGTCCCAGAATTTTGTTTCGTTGTTCCCAAGATGCAGCTTACAGAGTCAGGCCACTGACCCTGTTTCAAACCAAATAACGAGCCACGCCAGGACTCGAACCCTCGTCCTCTTGGACAAACCTTAAATTTTGCAACACAAAATCTTTCATTAGTAAAACACAAATTGAAAAAATAAGCACATTTTATAACACAATATCCATTTAATAACGTCCTGTAAACAGAAATACTATTTTCGTCTTCGATGATTTTACGTTAAAATTGAAACAGGTGTACAGAGCATTGAAATTTGGAAGTTTTGGTGTCATTGACGACGTTTAGTATTGGTTTAATTTGAGAATGTCCGTTCTAATCCGTAATTCAGTTTTTTTATGTAATGTAAGATGTTTTTTTTCTTAACAACTTAAAAATTTAGGCTTATTATTTAATTGAAAGATTTTATTTTGCTTACATAATAATTTTAAAAGACAAAATATTTATTAGATAATTTAAAATATATACAGGTTAAGCAGCAAGGATATTGTATTGTTTAGTATATAAGTCATCTTAATCAGACAGCATATAGTTAAAATGAGCTCTAGAATTTTGCATGCTATTCAACACTTCTTCGGAACATAATATCCTTACGTCGGAATTACGATACTTTTAATAGTCCATTTTAGATCGTAATGCTGAAAAAAATTCTTCTTTTTGATTATCTATAGAGACCACTGAATCACTTTTTCCCCGTATATTTTCCAAATGGATGTTTCCAAAATGATTGTATAAAAATTCAAATACATTGAACAAGAAAACAAATTTATTCCATTAGTCAGTTCATTTTGGAATGGACGATGATTTTTTCACTCATTATTTTTTTCTAATTTTAAAATTAATTTATAAATATTTGAATTAACGCAATGATCTGCTGAAGTATAATTTGACTGTTTCAAAATCAATTACTTAATACAAACAATAATAAATATAAGTAATATTTTCTTTTTCAGATAACATATTAACAACACGTATAATTGCTATATAAAATATGATAATTTAAAACTGTAGAATTTATGTTGAATAACTTTTACAGGTTCAGCGACCAGGAGATCGTAATAATGCAAGTACAATTCTTCTGCTTCTTGGTTACCTACAGAGACAATGAATCACTATTTTCCCTATGTGTTTTTTTCCAAATGAACATTTCCAAAAAATTGCATAAACATAAAAATATGTTAATCAATTAGACGGGTATATTCCGTTAGTCAAAATATGTTAATAAATCTTTTAATTAAAGCAATAAGTAAAGAGTACGGCATCGGGCCTTACAGTACCTACCGGTGGGGCTTACATCCGTTTCGTGGCCCTTCAGCCAGGAAGTGCAATGGGGACTTGAGGGTCAGCCATTCTGTGCTTTCACACCCCCTTCCTGTTTACCTTCCCTATGTTTCTCCAGGTACCCATTTAGAGCTGCGTTGACTCTGGTTCAGCTTATAGAGTCAGAAACTAACCCTGTTCCGAACCAAATAACCAGTGACACCAGGAATTGAACCACTCCTCATGGACAAAGAATTTCAAGCCCAGCGTGCCAACCACTCGGCTAGGATGGCAATGATTAGCTGTAATATAATTTGATTTTTGTTTTGAAATTACAATATTAGATTATTATATAAATGTTAATCAATATAATTGATATGTTATTATATTTATAATATATAAGTACGATTAAAATGTATATAACATATAATAAATAAAAAATATAGAATTTATGTTTAATTATCGGAAATGTTTACAGGTTAAGCGGCCAGGAGATCGTAATGTTGCATGTACAATTCTACTGCTTCTTGATTATCAGCCTCTGCAGTTTCGTTTGGATCCACGTTTGGCTCGTCTCTTGGGTGTTCACACTTCAACGAGACCCATGATAATTAATGCGTTATGGCAGTATATCAAAACACATAAACTCCAGGTAAATGGACAATATTTGGCTTAGTATCATTATGGGGAAGGGAATAATTCATATTATTGGCAGATGGTGACGACGAATCGTGGAAGGGCTGATTCAAACTAATTGGCTAACGTGGTTGATCTTATCTCGGACATATGGATTGGTCCCTGTTTGCTCCATCCTTCATTACTATCATCAATCGCTACGTAATACGTTATCAATTCAGTGATAAAAGATGAATTTTGTGTTTAAAACTTGATAAATCAAGCTGTTTAAAGAAAAGCTTTCACTCGTAAAAAAAAATCCTAAAAATCAGGGAATGGCTTATACTAGTAAAGAAAGGTGGGAGGGGGGTTTTAGGGAGGCCGATAATGTTGTCTAGTTTCGATTTTTCGTGTCTATACATATATATATATATATATATATATATATATATATATATATATATATATATATATATATATATATATATATATATATATATTGTACTTTTACTTGTACTTGTGGCGGGAATCAGGCGTTTCCACCTCGCCCGGCATCGATGATCTTGGAGACCTTCTTGGACCATGTTGAGCGATCTTCTGCCAGCTGCTCTGCAAAAGTAAGCCACTGAGTTGACCATCTGTGTCCGAACTTTCTGAATCCCCCGATAGGTTCAAGGTCTGATTTGGCCAGGTTCCACCAGTTTTTCCTCTGTCCTCCTTGGCGTCTCTTCCAGGAGCTAATAGGCTCGACTAGAAGTATTTGGCGAGGCAAGTATTCTGGCGGCTTCCGTAAAACATGGCCCAACCATTTCAAACGGCGTTCTTTATTAGTGAGCGCAACATCTCTCTGAATATTGCACATTCGAAGTAGATCCGCGCTGAAGATACGGTCACGCAGCTGTATTCTGAGAATTCTTCGCAGACAAGTATGCTCAAGCACCTTCAGCGTATTCTCATGCTGTAGTTTTACCGACCATGTTTCGCATCCGTAAAGGAGAACGGTGCGGACTAGTGTCATGTAGATTCGCACTTTCGTTCGGACACTGACTTTGCGGCGATTCCATAAGGGTTTCCGAAGGGAGGCAAAGACTGTCTGTGCTTTCTGTATTCTCTGTTGGATATCAGCGTCGGAGGATCCGTCAATACATATTTGGGAGCCTGAGTATGTAAAACAGTTGACTTTTTCCAGCTGAACTTGATTGACAGTTAGTGTGAATGGTCCTGTGTCGTGGTTAATAGCCATGAATTTCGTTTTCTCTGTGCTGACTTTCAAGCCGATCAGGTCTGCCCAGGCCACCACGTTGTCAAGCATGTTTTGAGCTTCTACGGGTTCTGACAGGAGGCCAACATCATCCGCATAATCGAGGTCAGTCAGTGAAAGATTCTGTCCGATCTGAACTCCTGGATAGGACGACAGTGCATTTTCAAGCACCCAATCGACGCAATAATTGAACAGAGTTGGAGAGAGGACACACCCTTGTTTTACTCCAAACTCAACCAGAAATTATTCAGTTTCTTCACCATAGACTCAAACTCGGCTCACTGACGCGTCATAGTATGCCTTCATCAGTTCAACAAACTTCAGTGGCATTCTGTCATTCTTTAGGATCTTCCAAAGTTTCTGGCGAGTTACAGAGTCGAAGGCGGCAATGAAGTCCAGGAACATCAAGATCAGGGGTAGATTGTACCTTTCAAACTGCTGGATAATGAGGTGAAAAACGAAGATATTATCAGTACAGCCTCTACCTGGCAGAAAGCCGGCTTGATTTTCTCGAGTTCTTTCCTCCCTCGCCCCTTTGAAGCGGTTCAAGAGTATGATCCCGAATATTTTGACCGCAATGTCTATAAGACTTATTCCGCGGTAATTTTTGCATTCGGTTTATCTCCTTTCTTATAGAAAGGGAGAATGACTGATGTCCTCCAATATTTTTGGAAAGAATTGATCCTCAGCACTTATTCAAGAATGCCATAGAGCTGTTCAGCAGTGACCTCAGGGTTGTGTTTGTACACACCGAGGGGTAGGTTGTCTTCACCTGGGGCGGTGTGGTTCTTTAAGGTCTTGATTGCTGGTAGTATTTTGGCTCGGGTCGGTGTTTCCAGCTCGACGTCGTAGGGTTCTTTAGAAACGGCAGGTGGGAAAGCATCAGGGGCGGATGATGGGGATGGGTTTAGGAGGATCTGAAAGTGATCCTTCCATCTTGCTAAGCGCTCCTTCTGACAACTGATGATTTTTCCTGATCTGTCTTTGACTATTTCTGAGACAGCAGCTTTCTTACCAGCGGAGTCTTTCAGGATCTGGTAAAGCTTGCGGGTATCATGTGAGCGTGGTGCTTTCTCTAACGACACGGTAGCATCTTCCCACATTTGGTGGCGGTCCAGACAAACAGAGCGTTTTACCTGTCTGCGCAGCTCTTTTGTTTCTTTTTTAGGGCCGCTCATCTTTTGTCTTCGCTCACCGACTATTGACAGGGTCCTAGCGGTAATCCAGTGCTGTCGTTTGATTTTTGCTCGGCCGAGGATCTCATCAGCAGTCTCTGTCATCACAGTTTTAAAGGTCTCCCATCTCTTCTCGGGGGGTGGGTTTTAATCAGAACTGAGGGCGTCAAATCGGTTAGTCAGTTCCAAATTGAGGGCCTGTCGAACTTCTTTGTCTTGGAGCTTACCGATGTCGAATCCGGCCTTGGGCTTGGTTTTCCTCCGAGTTGCAAGACGTAGCAAAATTTTTGCAGCAACAAGTCTGTGGTCAGACCCAGACTGCGAGCCTGTGTCCGCGCCGTTGTAAGAGCGAGAGTCCTGTACGGAGCTTCTCCAGCGCTGGCGTACGAGAATGAAGTCTATTTGAGCCTTAGTGACACCGTCATTTGAATGCCAAGTTAAAAGGTGGCTAGGTTTGTGCTGAAATATGGTATTGGTGACAACAAGGTGGTTCATCAAGGCGTAGTTTAACACAACCTTTGCCTATTCTCGCATCTGTGACCTTGTCCAAATTATCCCAGGACTTGTCTTGTGGTTTGGTCCGAGGGACCAACTCTTGCGTTGAAGTCTCCAGCAACAATCAAGTAATCACGTGCGGCAACAGAAGGAGACAGCTGCTGTAGCTCGCCGTAGAAATCATCCTTGGTCGTATCAGCAGCGTCACGGGTGGGGGATAGGTAGAAATTATCGACACATTTGCGGAGTTTCCTTTTAGTCTGATTCTGGTAAGTCTACAGGAGACTGGTTCCCATTCTAGGAGAGCATTTCTGGTTCTTTGGTTTATGATGAAACCAACTCCGTGGAGTCCCGAATTATCCTCTACTCCGGAGTAGAAAAAATGGAATTGATGTAGCGTTTCAGGAGCTGTAATAACTATGGAGCCAGAACCTGAAATTCTGGTCTCGGAAATTATATATATATATATATATATTATATATATATATATATATATATATATATATATATATATATATATATATATATATATATATATATATATATATATATATATATATATATATATATATATATATATATATATATAAAAAAATGGGTATAATTTAAATAAAACCGTGGAACAAAAAAACTACAAACTTTAAATAATAAAAATCCAAATATTTCGACTCCACGTCCAGGTGCCTTTATCAACGGGAAAAAAAGGTTAAATTAAATTAAACACAACATATAAAGAAAAAGACAAACAACAACAACAAAACATACATAAATAAAACCCACATCTTAATAACCTCGAAAATACTGTAGCCTAAGGATATATATTGCATATACAAGCTTAGATTACCTGTATAGTTCAAATGATCTTAACCTTGTAATTTCAGTCATGAGTGATGACCTGGGGCTTATGTAAATTTTCAAATAAATATAGTATTCCATTTTTGCTAGATATTATTGCCAAATTGATTTTATAGGAGAGACAATTTGGTGTACCAGAGACAATCTTTTTTTATATTACAGTGTTTGCAATGTTTAGGAGGATATTAAGATGTGTTTTTTTTTTTGTTTTTTTTTTTATATACTTCCGGACATGGAGTTGAAATATTTGGATTTTTCAAATTTGAAGTTTTTTTCGTTCCACTGTTTTATATAAATTATATCCTTTTCCCCCTTAAATTGTGAATATATATATATATATAAATAGTGAGCCATTGACCGTAACTGCCATCTATTCAGGTGGAAACAAGTTGCCGAATCCATGTGATATTGCTTAAAACTTGGTTGACTTCATTATCCTGCTTCGAAAATAATTTACAACCTTGGTTTTTTGCTAGCTATCTTTAAAGTTTTTGCCATGCCCTAGAAAAATATTTTGTGCCCAAACTTTTTCATTTATCTATATTTTAATTGATCCTAGAAATTTTTTTATTGAGTTCTTAGAATCCTTGATGATCAGACACTATAAGTAGCGCTATCGTTTCCTTTTATAATGCACCAGTCTCATCAGATTTTGGTTTTAGTGGCTAGAGGGTGGGCGGTGCATACTGCGCCAGTATAAGGTGGTACATAGTGAGCCACTGACTCACTATCTACCATAGAATTATTCACCCATTAAAAATTTACTGTTACCTTCTGTACATGACAAAATACTCAGAAAAAGATAAAGAAAACAAGAAAAAAAAAACAAAAGTACGCCTACAAAAATTACCCACGTCTATAAACAACTTAGACTTTTAAGCCAGTCCCAGTCCCTTCAGCCGAAAATAGGGTAGATATGATAGATAGAAAGATTTTATTACATACAAATATAAACAACACAAATAATTAAATAGAGCGAACAGGAAGCTAAGCTCTAAAGTAATGTTAACAATTAATACAGTGAGTTCAAGTACGCCAAAAATAAATATAAAGAAGATAAAACCAAAAAAAAAAAAAAATCATAACATATAGAAGGAGAAGGACAAAGGAGACTACCCCAGCACGGGAAATTCTAAAAATAATACTAAGAAACAAATTATCAAGAAGAATCACCCCGTCATCAACGGTTAATAATATATTCTACTAATTTAGTTTTTAAAAGTGATCGGCTATTAATGTTTTTTGAGAGAGCTTTCCTTCTTTTTTAGTGTGTTTTAAGCGTCTTGTGTTGTTCTTTTGTATAATTTCAGTGCTTTCCGATAAGCAAAGATTCCCTTGTGCGCTTTTTCGGTATAAAAGGGGTTCATTCATAAGCAATAAACATGACAAAACATGGAGCAAAGCTCGTTAAGGTAAATAATTACCCCGCTAGGCTAAGTACTAACTTGCACAAGTTAACAAGAGTATAAACTTTTAGATATTCCACACAATTATTGTTCTGTTGTTCAGTCTTCTTCTCCCCTTCTGAACTTCCACACCCAGCACCTTATTCCCAATAGAAATAATTTTCTATTGGTAATTTTAGGTTTTCTATAAAAAAAACAGACAAAAATGTTTTAGCCCAACTGCTTTCTATTGCATGATCGCTTGATAGCAGGATCATGTTGTCAGTATTGGATAATACGGCTAATGGAAAACAGGATTCTTTACCTTCGTCCAACTGGTTTATTGAGAAAATAAAACATCCAATTCGAACAACAGGCTTCCCTAAATCTCATCTCCAGTCCTATTAATGGTAGTACCTTCTGTACTTTCCTAAAACCAATTAATAAATTCGTGTACCACCTACATGTACAGATGACGTTTACAGACTGCCCCTTACATCATAGGACATCCCTTCCAGTCTGACACCAACATTACAAAATAAATAAATAAAAACGATTCATATTTTTTTTTTTTGCTGCAAATCCCTCCTTTTACCTTATTGTCTCCTCGTCGTTTTAGTCGCTAACCTACGGTCACAAACATGAATACTGGTAACTAATCTATCAAGGTATCAATTACTCACTCCCCATTTTAGTCACAAACATGACAAAATCTGGAGTAAAGCTCGTTAAGGTATATAATTACCTCACTAGGCCTAAATATTAAATTGTATAAGATAACAAAATCAACTACCAAAAACTTAACATGAAACGAACAAACCATTTGGATTCTCCCATCTTCAATCCATCGAACCCAAAAAAATCTTATAATTATTTTTATAATTTAACAAGCGAAGAAACCATAAAACTTCACCCACTCTTTTCATAAAACAATGGTCTTTTAGATGTGTTCTGCTAACTTTTTTTTGTAACCCCCCTCCACCGATAAGAAATCCTGGATGCAGCTTTGTCTGCGTCAGTTGAGGGTGCTTTAAAATAAAGTGGGGAAAGTGCTGACTAATGATGATAAACGTTCTTCTCCAAGTTCTAATCCTAGTGAGTTCTGAAGTCCGTTTCTCTTTGGAACTCACTCAGATTTGACTCCTGTACAATATTCTGTGGCAAACCACTCCAGGCACTTAGGCAAACATGACGCACAGAAAGGTTTGATCGAGTAGTAGCTACTTTAAAGTTTCTAAAGTGACTTGTATTATATTCGTGAACACTTGAAACCGGCAAAGAAAAAGACCGCTAACGCCGCTAAATTATAAAATTTCACTCGGTCGAAAAGGGGTAACATCTTAATTTCATCTCACTTGGACCTCACTGAGCAACGCTCATCATCACTAATTAGCACTCTCACCACTTTATTTTGAAGCACCATCAACTGGTACTGATGCTGACAAGTCTGCATCCGGGATCTTTTTAATGGGGGGGGGGGGGTAAATAAAGGTTCGAAAAATGCCTCAAAATTTGTTTGTATGCAACTTTGTTGCTTTCTTACGAGTCGAACAAAAGTTTTAGCTGTTGTTTTTTTTTTTTTGGGGGGGGGTCAACCCGAATATAACTAGGAATCTTTTCTTCTGGTTCAACTTTACCCTATTCTGGTTGTGATTAATACGTGTTAGATCATTAAGTTCTTCACAATTTGCTAGACTCTTCTTACTATCTGCTACAAACTTTTATGCCTTGTTTGAAACCTCGACCTAAAATGTTTTAATGTTGAGCTAAGATTAGCATAAAGTTTGTAACCCTCTTATTAAGGCCTGTAGTCTTTTAATTGTCGCTATTAATCAGTTGAGTTTTATTACCTAATTCCAGTTCGATTTTGGGTCGATGTAATGAGTAATATTTGAACAAAGGTCCAAAAGGAAAGGTCCTCATTAAGGGCTACTATCTTTTATTATTGATTTTCATCAATCGACTTTGATTGCCCAGTTCAAATCCGAATTTTAGGCCGACGTTTTGAGTGATGTTTCGACAAAGGTCTAGAAAAATTAGCTAATTTAGCTGAATTATTCTCAAATAATTTAGTTTGATTTTCTTACCTAATTAGAAATGATTTAGGAACCATAGAATGGTAGTTTAAAAATTCGTTAAGAAGTTGGGTAAAAAAGCTGTGGGTCTGGTTATACCTAAATTTGGAATGGAAGACGTGTAATTGCTTAAAGTAAGGTTGTAAAAAACAAGTATGGGGCAACATCTTCCCTTTCTCTGATTGTATCAGTTGTCTTTATAATAAAATAGTTGGCAATCAAATATTCCAAATATCAAATTTTTATAATCAAATATCTTATCTTTGCACTAAAGTTTAACTATTATATAGTAATGATGTGAAATGAGAATCAACCTCGAAAAAGTGTACCCCTAAAAAAAAAAATTCTTAAGAGGGGTTTAGGGGGCGAGAAATTACTAGAAGGAATGTTAAGCAGATGGATGGGGGGGGGGGTAATCAGATGAACCATGCCTCTTAAGTAGATGGATGGGTGGGGGATGATAGGACAAACTATGTCTCTTGAAGATGCTTGGGGCATGGATGATGCGAGACACAGGAAAAGGTGGGAATGTCACAAAAGGAATTTTTCAGTGTTTTTTTTTTTTTTTTTTTTTTTTTTTTTTTTTTTTTTGTAGATGGATGGAAGAGGGGATAATTGGACAAGCCATCCCTCTTCGAGATGGCAAAACCATTTCCACTTTCGGGAAGGTGAGTCTATTTACGTGTATACTATACATTGACTCTTTACCGAGGTCTCAGAATGTTTAAGCCGACGCGTTTTGTAACTAATTGGATTCTTTATATTTACAATGAGAATGATGTTAAAATTTACCTTGATCTGTGGATTTTCAAGCTATTAGAAGGATTATCAGACAATAAGTTCCAACTTAACTAGCGGTGCGTCATAATCAGACATTTTAATAGGTTTAAAGCAAGCATTGCCTATTATTAATAGATTATAGATTCTGATAAGAGACTAGAAACATTCAAACAAATCCTCTCTCCCCCCTGTCCCCTCTGGGTTTGTCTTCATTACAAGCACGCGTGTAAGAATTCATGGGGTAGACTCACCAAAAAAGCAAAAAATAATAATTGTAAAATTTGCAGCATGTATTATTTGCGAAATTTCGGGGGAGAGCTGTGGAGCCCCCCTCCCCTTAACTTTCTTTATAATCCTTTTATTTATTTTTTTAGGATACTAGCGAGAGAGAATATGTTAATTGTGACCGCTACATGGAGCAAATATTTGGCTGTCCGAGGATGAAATTTGCCGAAATACCTCAACGTTTAAACCCATTGCTTCATCCCCCCGATCCAATCGTTATCAACCATATGATTAAGTATGTTCATTGTTTTTCATTTACTATCGAATCATAAGCACAAAGAATCAAGACTTTGAGGGTAGGTCAGTCATTCATTAGACGCTTCGTACCGCACACCTATAAAGAACAGACGCCGAACAGCTGTTTAGTTTAAGAAAGTTGAACTCAATAATGTGTTTCGTCTCGAATAGCTGACGATGCAACTAAGGAAGCAGCACTTAATATTATGCAATTTTGTAATTTTAGAAAAGTAAATCTTATAAGAGGTTTCGTCACGCACAAACAACACTACAACTATATATGTATAAGGGATTAGGATAATGGATACAGCAGACGTCGAAGTGCGTTGTAGTTTAAGTGAATCAAACTCATAAAACGTTTCGACTCGCACAACCGACTTTGAAACTAATGAAGCAGCACTTAAAACTTTGCATATTTTTTAATTTTAGGAAATCAAATCCAATTATAGGTTTCGTTACAACTAATGAAGCAGCAGTTGATGTTGTGCAATTTTATACTTTACAAAAATTAAATCTAGTAAAAGGGGTTTCGTCTCGTACAACCAACACTCCAATCACATGTATGTAAAGAATTACGATAATGAAACAAAACCAGACGTCGAACAGCGTTTTAATTTGAAAAAATCGAATTTGGTAGACGTATAATCGATGTTGCAACTAATTAAATAGCATTTAATGTTGCACAACTTTGTAATTTTAAGAAACCAAATTCAATACGAAGTTTCGTCTCGCACAACCAACACTACAACCACATATAAATAAATATTTCCGATAATGAAACAACAGGAGACGTCAACCAACGTTGCAACTACAGAAGTAGCTGCTGATGTTGCCTAACATCAATTTATAAATTAAAATTCATAATTCTTATTGGATTTAGACTGCTCAATAAGAGGTGTTGTCTCAAATTACGACGCTGCAGTCATTTCCATAGATAGTTCTGATTTTGAAATATCAGCACATGCTACCCAACTCTTACTTAAAAAAAACAATTTCAGTATAATGGCGAGAATTACTTTCGATTTTTTTTATGGCGGTACCAGAAAAGTTATTTTTTTAGAATCTTAGTTATTTTTTAGATGAATATACCATAAAAGGTCCTTTTCAAAATTTAGGGAAGAGGGCAATTGGACTGGGGCTATAAGCAACTCATCGTTAGAGAAAGATCGATCATTTCCTCCACTTGGAGGTTCGACTAGGTCCAAGAGTTGGTTGAGCCCGAGTCAAAATTACAAATGCTATTGTAATTTTTCTTCCGCCCTGCATAGCACTTAATGCGAAGCAATAAATGATTTTAGAAGTAATTTTTTAGATTTTCGAAATTTTTTTCCAAGTTTTCGCTTCAAACAGAAGTGGATTTCCGACATTTTGGAAATAATGTGTAAATAAAATGATGTAAAAATATAGTAACAGGTAAAATTTTTAACTAAGACGGTGAAGGTAAAAAAAAAAAAAACGGTACCCATCCTAATTTTGGTTTATTTTACTCCTTTATCCTTTTTCCTATCCTTTTAAGCATACGTTATTCTTTTTCCTCTTTTTCTGTTTATTCTCTATTTTACTATTTATGTTTTTCATCAAATATTAATAATCACTGTCTAACATAATATATAAATCCATAATCCAAGTAGATATATGATATTTGGCCCCACACTTAAAAACTGTGGTTTTGCTACTAAGGCCCTGTAAAACAGACAAAAGGCTCTCAAAACAAGAGGGAAAAGTTAACATAAACTAGAAAACAACATAAAAAGGTAATATTGTCTAGGTCTGTAAGGTATTTCCTGATAAATGGCGCTCTCGCTTCTGGTGTGAGATTCTTACAGAATGAAAGTATTTTTTTCATTTTCAAACCTTTCAAATGTTTCGAATAGAGTATATTTTTTCTCTATTTTCCAACTGTAATCGTATTTAAAAACTTTGTTTTACCCGTTCCGATTTTAAGAAATTGAACCTAGATTTTAAGTTTTGGATTTTTCTTCAATTATAAGTAACTTTGCTCTCATCACCTGTATACAATTTAATTTGGTGGAGAATTCTTAGTGTATCAATTTCTCTGCTACCACCCTTCTACTCCAACTTATAAGACCATTGTATACGTATACCAAAAAGAAGCAGAGAGAATAACTGTTCTTTACTTTCGTATCATCAAGTGTTTTGTTATAATAGTAAAAACTTTTGGTTCTTCTATGATTACGAGGTCTGTGGATGCCGGAAAATTACCTGATATGCTTACACTTACCTGAATCCTGAAAATTACCTGATATCCTGATATGCTTAGGGACTAGGGTCGTCCCTAACTATATTCCGAATTTCCCTTACTAATAGTCCATTCAGACACATGGGAAAACCGATGAGAAATAATGATTGGTACGACGGGGAAAATTTTCAAACGATAAGTACAAAATTTGTCCCTAAAAAGCACAGATAACATGAATTTATGTGCGCCAAGTCTCTTAAGCAAAATTTATTTCTTGCCAAGTATCTTCCTCTTTCCTGTTGTTTTCCTACAAAACATTACTTATGCTGGATAAAGCCAAATGCATTTCTTGCCAAGTATCTTCCTCTTTCGCGTTTTTTTACTACAAAGCATTACTTATGCTGGATAAAAACTGATGGTTCTAGATAGGAATCAACAAATCTCGAACTTTCATGTGCTCGAGAGTTGACATACTTTCCACTTTCAAAAATGCTTGCTCATTTTAAGCGGGGCTCCCACTGCGTCAATAAAGTAATAAACTTATTCGTGAAAGTGCGAAGCATAAATTTCATCGAACTCACACAAGGATTTCATTTTTTTAACTTGACTGCAATTTTTCATAGAAAGTAACTAAAATAGTCAGACATAAAGCTGAGACAACCATCTTTTTAAGCATTTTCCCCATTTAATAATATTCAAAAGTTTTTTTTTTTTGTTTCTTTTATCAAGCAAAATATTTAAAAAGTATACACTATTTTACTTGTAGAAACTAATTTGCATGTTGTTTATTTGAAATTTTCCACACGGCTTCTGATACTGGTTGAACTTTGTGGGCTTTCTTGAAAAAGTTAAATAAAGTTCAACTTTTTTCCGACAGCAACAAAGTCAACAAAGTCATGCGAGGAAAACGGTTTATTAACTTTGTGGACAGCTTTATTAACTTGATTGACGCCGTGGGAGCCGTGCATTACTCGACAACACACGTAAAACCGGTCGGTACCATAAAGAAACTAGAACAATTCCTAACTCCAAAACCGATCGGTACTATGGAAAAAATCAATCGGTTTTCCCATGGTACCGACTGGGCTTTGTGCGTTTCCCCATTTGTCTGATTGGGCTATAATTCTTGACATTCGTCTGTTGTTCCATTGAGTCTGTTGTATTCACTATCACTAATATATTTCTGTTAGTTAAGTATGCAGACGATTCAATATTTATTCAGTAATTCTCGTTGTTGCTGTTATTGATAGAAGCTGAAAAGGATATTCCTTGTCATCTCTCAACAAAGAGTATTAATGCTACACTATTGAAGTGATGAAAAGACACAAGTTCTTTTTGTCTTATGCAGCCATTGCAAGACATTATTGTCTGAAGCAAATGCATAAAGGATGTTCATAAGACAGAAATGTCATGGGAAAAAAGAAATATACCATTCGAACCTCTATTCAATGCTCTTTCAAAATGTAATAACTATTAGGTGTTCTGTGTTCGTGGGTTCAATCACAGGTTCTTCTGAGTTTTGGCTTGCTTCTTTGTATTCAGTATAAGGTAGATTTTATGTCAATTGACTTTGTTGGTTGAGTTGATCAGTTGGTTGAAGCTGCTAAATATTGCGATTGCTGAAACGACTGGCAAAACAAGGTAATTTGCTGTAACAAATAAATACTGTCATCAAGCGTGCTAACACGCTTAAGCAGTGCTAAAACCCTTAAGGGGACACTGGTCTAACATTCTCTTAAAGCTTACCATTCTTCACAGGATGTTTATGAAAGACTCAAAAAATTCTTCGAACTATTGGATTTGTATCTTTGAGGTCATCTTTTTGTTTGATAGGTCATTTGCTTACTGTCTTCGTACACTGATTCACATTGAAAGCGAGATCGAAATTTTCTTCAGTGTCATCTTTGGTCGTTTGTAATTCAGTAGAAGTTCACAGTTTTGCCATAAGCAACATAGGAAACAGCTAGATGCAAGCCATGAGTTCAATATTTTGATGTTGTATTCAAGTTAAAAGCCTAAATTGAACCATTACTGCATCTTTGTCAGTCTCTTATGAAACAAAATATTCCTTGAGCTTCGATGAAAACTCATTTAACTTCTTATATACCAATTCAACAAGTTTTTATTGTTCAACGACCCATGTACTAGATTCCAAATGACCAAAACCATCCAGTTGAACATCTTAGAAACTCTTGAAACGTGCTCTTAGAAGCATGCTCTAGAAATGGATTGCTGCTGAGTCCTAAATGCAGCCCTGCTTTGACAACCATAGAGATCCCATCGTAGAGGTGGCCTGTAAAATATCACAGCTATTTGTGAACCATCCTCACCCTTCTTTCAGCCTCAGTGGGACGATTTTGTCGAGAGGCAGCTAAGAGGAGTGGTTGGCATCTCCTTGTGTGTCTCTAGAGGAACCGGTGGAAACAAAGGACTTTTAATGTTATAAGTAACTAAATAAGTGCCTGGACATATCGAAACAGTATTTGACCATATTTACTTGTAAGCAGTGTAAATAATTTGCATTACATTCTCCGACGCTTTAAAGCTTTAGTAAATGTTTGAATTTTCCTTTTTAAATTTGAATGTCAGAGTTTTGTGGATTCGATTCGATTTTCTAAAAATATTAAGTTTTAAAAAAGGCTAAAACTTGAGTTTAAACCCTTGGACACGCACTTGTTAATATTTTAAAATTGTTCCTAAAATATATGGAAAATCTGGAATGTACTCAGAACTGGGATGTCGGGGCCTGCTCACTCCCCTTCCCCCCGAAATACCAAAGTTTTACGAATTTGATCGGACTTCTTATTCAATATATGTAATAAGATTTGTTTTTTTATTATTATTATTCACCCCCCCCCCCCCCCACCCCCCAGCCACAAAAAAAATCCTAAGCATGTGCCTGTCCTAAGAGTAAACCTTCTGGAAATAAATAATCAGCCTTCATGTTTTAAAATTGATAAACAGAATGAAACCGGCTTAATTCAAAGTTGAGAATTGAGTGACTACCATCAATCTCTAATTTTAAAAGGCCTAGTTTAGGTATTTTTGACATTGTTTCGATTGGCTTTTCTGTAGTGAAACTGCACCCTTTTTGTGTATTTATTGCTATCAACAGGGTTTAATTTATTCTATTTCATTTTAAAGTGTTGACGGGACAGAGCTGAAGAAGACTTCATGTTATGACATTGACGTGGAAGTGGATGATACTCTAAAGACTCAAATGAACAGTTTTCTCCTGTCTACCGCCAGTATGCAGGAAATACAGGTATTTATATTCGCGGGGGAAGTCGTATTGTTTCTATATTGCCGGATGAGACGAACTACTGGTAGTCTCTTATAATTACACAACATTCACTCTAAGGAAATTTCTCCAATCAGATAAGTCTGAAAAAGGTTTATGCCTCGTCAACTCGTTTTTTTTTTTTTTTTTTTTTTTTTTTTTTTTTTTTAGGTTTACCAGTTACCAAAGACATTATTGATATTGCTTCCACTACGGTAATGCATTATAGAAATTGGGGTTAAATGTTCTTAATCCAGTAATAACAATCTCACTTATTTTGTTAACTCGTTTTTCTCAACTCACCGACTTGTATATTTTTTGTACTTTTGTCAAATAAATGTGTTAAATTTGTGAGCCATTTTCAATCAAACACTAATGTTAAAGATTTGATATCGTTGTAGTAATAGCATTTACATGCGGCTGGGGTAACTTAAGTTCGAATCTTAGATAAGACAAAAAAAAATTTAGAGGGGACTAGGGAGTTTTTAGCCTTAGAGAAGACTAAAGATTTGTATATTTAGTCTTAAGAAAACTTTAAGTCGAAAATAATTACAATTTTTTTTTAGTTCGTTTTAGAAATTTAGAAATAGAAAACTATTTTTTTGTCAAGAATCTCCGAAAATGAGCGAAAACTAATGGGTCCGAAACGCATTTGGCTTCACTTAGATCGATCATTCTAAATCGTTTGCCTCAACTTAAAAACTTTTTTTTACTTGGTCATTTCTGACTTAATCAATTTGATATCTGTTTTGTAAAGCCCAATTGGTTTTGTGTTTCTCGTTTTCACTTATATTCATAGATTTTCGATAAAAAACTATTTCCTACTTTTTGGTTCGTTTTGACGGTTTATTTTTTAATAAGAAAAAAAAATTTCTTAGAGTTTTTAGGACTAAGGAGTTTTTAGCCTTAGAGGGTTCAATCCAGATTTCTAGTGATATAATGAGAGAAAGATTGAGATGGCTAGGATACGTTCTGCAGGTGAAGGATGAAAGATTGCCAAAGATGGTCCTTGTCATCCAACCGTCTTGGGCCAAATGAAAAGCGGATTGTCCCCGAATGAGGTTGGAGGATGTCTTAAGGAAAGTTTTAAGGGAAACAGGAACTTCTTGGGAGGGTATAAAGAGGGAGGCTTTGAATAGGTTGAAATGGAGGAGGAACGCAGCTGTGTTGGCCTCAGGTGACCTGGTGCTGCAGTGAGTTGTCATTAGAGGTATTTTATAAGTATATTTCAATTAATATTTCTAGCTTTTTATTGATTTTAGGAGTTGTCTCTTCTACTATTTATTTTAAATTTAGTCTGATTTGTTTTTCTTTGTATTCTCTTAGCATTGAAGACGGCTCCGTTGGGATCCTTACTGAATTTGTGCTTTCATTTTCTCCGCTTTGTTTTGCTGGCTGACAATTTACCTCGTTGATATTTGTCCTTCGCGATTTTTTTTTCTTTTTGTTTATGTTTTCTCTACTTATGCTCTTATTTTTTCTTCTTTTTTGTCAAAGAGATTTATAGGATTTATTTTTTGAATAAATATTATGCTAACAAACAATAACGAGAGGAGATTACTTTAACTCTTACTTTGACGCTGCGCTCTGATTACTTTGACTCTTAAAAAGGGCACTAGAAATTATGATTACGAATCCAATGAGTTCCCTCCAAAGCATATACAACCATCCTTTTTATAAAAACCTTATATGCCCCAAGGGCATGAATTAAACCCTTTCCCTGAGAGCTGTAGGGGGGGGGGCGTAGTCCTCACAGACATAATTTCCGAAAACTTCAACAAAAATGTAAAGAATTGTGATATCCAAATTTTTCTTGGAGGTGGTAAAGCAACGGCTGAGCGTGCATGAGGGGGGAGGCTGTTTGCTCTCATATCACTTATGCTCTTAAAAAGGGCACTGTAACTTCCAATTTCAAATCTAATGAGCCCCATATGACCACCCATTCAATAAAATCCGTATTTGCCCTCATAAAATAACTTACAACCCTATCCTCAGTGTAGGGTTAAACTGCATTGTGTCTATTTTGCAATTGGCTCTCTACAAAATATAAAAATATGTTTTGCTTTCTTCTCTTTGTCTAAGTTTTGTTTGGTTTTCCTTTTTGTCGCTCTATATTTTTTTCCTTCTCATTCTCTTTGCTCTGTTTTTATACTGAAATGGTCAAATCTTGTTTAGTTTGAAGAATGGGCAGTGAATTTTTTTTTGCCGAAAGTTGATCACAATTAAACAAAAAATAAAGAATACAGTAAACAAAACACACACAAAACACAGTGAAACAAAAAAAAGGTTAAACACAAATTATGAATAGTCAGAAAACTGACAAACATATACATTAAATTGCAATCCTTCACAGGAAACAGAATTTAATACGAAGTAAGATCATGATTATTTAAAACTTGGCTTTTAAGGGTATGATTGAACGATGCTAGTAGGGGAAAGACTAGAAACTCAGCTAGTGTCCTGAGTAGAAAAGGCAAAGAAAGTTCGAAAAAAAAAGTATTTTTCCAATGACGAAACCCAAACAAGGGGAGGTTTTGTGGGGGCTGATCTCAGCCTAGTGAAGGGAGGTCCCAGTCCCCGCCTGAAAAAAACAAGGGCTATGTGTGAGGGCAGAAGGCCTAATTTGCCGATCTTAGTATGTGAAGGGAAGTGACAGAAAGTCGGTTAGCGGGGTTTTGTCCTTTAATACAGTAGCTTTAAAATAAGAACGTCACTAATAAAAAAAACATTAGTCAATAAAAGCAAATGAAGCAAAGGGATGCAGAAATCAGCAACAACAAAAATTCGAAGTAGTAAGTGCTAAAAGAGAGAGAGAGAGAGGCTGCATAATATTGGCGTCTGTAAAGTATAATTAAATTCCTATAGGTTTGACATTACTAAATTTTAAAAGGATGTAGGCTTTATTCACGGAGTTACAACTTTTTTGGCGCGGATCTTTGTGTTTTGAGAGGCTAAATCGTAGATATCTAGTTTATTCCCGTCCACTTGGACCACAAAGAAAGATAATAAAATAATCATTCTCATTACTAAATTTAGCTCATTTTCTTGAACATTTGATAAAAGACAGTGTTTACATTATCCCCTAGTGTTTTTTTTAGGTTTTCCTGAAATCCGGCAAAAGACAATTGCTTTTTCCGGAATCTCCTCTAAAATTGACGACTTTTTATTTTGTGCTCGCGTTCATTTATTTAAGAACGTTGATTTTCAGGGAGATTTCAGAGAACCGATTTTCTTTTTCGGAAGTCAGGGGGATCTTAAAAAAATTAGGATATTGAAAGCAAGTTAAATCTATAAGGTAGACTTTTGATTTTTATATAAGTTAGGATTATGACCATTTTCTTTATCTCAATCTATTCCTGTCTCTAAAAGACAAACAAGTCAGCGTCCTATAAGGATTATTTCCTCTGATAATTTTGTGTTTCCTGTTATTAAATTTATTGATTAAATGCCTCGTTTTTTTTTGTGGTTTTTTTTTAGAACCTGGATAATAAGATTCACGAGACTGTTGATTCTATAAATCAGTTGAAAACATCAAGAGAATTCTTCTTGAGCTTCTCCAAAGATCCACAACAGTTTATATACAAGTGGCTCATGTCACAGTCTAGAGATCTCAAGGTAAGATTGTTCATTTTTATATTGTAGCTAATCAATTCTAATAATAATTTGCGTACTTGTATGATAAACCCCCTACCACTCAAGTTGTTAATTCATTGGCGTATTATAGGACGGTTTTTCTTTGTTATTTTCTTTCAGCTTAGCGTGTGACAAGACAGAGAGAAGTGACAGAATTGATGGAAAATATATGATTTGGGCTATATATTTGCACATTAAGAGGGGGGTGTGTGTGTAAAGTATTAGGACAGTGTGAAATTAGGAAACAATTCTTACTACATATAATATGCAGAATATAATATGCGGAACATATAATATGCAGAATAATTGCACCTAACACATTAGGCATGCCCAAATTTGTTTCTAAAGTATTATATTTTTATCTTACTTTGATATATTTCATTAGGATTGAGCGTCAGAGTAACATATTAGAAGAATATTGGACAGGGGGTATATCATGCAAGTACCATAATTTGATTCCTGGTTGTTCGAATAGGAATGTGCTTGCCGGCTTTTGACAGCTAATAGTAACTGAATTAAAAAAAAAAAACTGTTTACATTTGAAAAATTTTCAAATTTAAAAGAATATCCATATAACGATTATTCAGAAATGGTTGCTATTATCCTTGTCAAACTTCAAAGCAATGACAAAAACGAATTTATGGAATTTAAAAAAAAAAAAGGCTCCAAAACCATCGAAGAACTGGGAAGATCGAAATAAGAAAAAGTAAACAATTAAAATTTCCGTATGATTAAAACCCATGTATGTGGGGGGGGGTAAATTCTCTTATCATATTGTAGCTGATAATTCGATTTGTAATGTTTGATGTAAATTTGTGATACTATGAAATTGATGATATGTAAATTTCTTTTTGATTGTGATTTTAAAGATTCGGTATAAGTTTCACATATGTGCTCCTAAAGCAAATAAAAACGACAATTAACACCCTTCTTGTTAGGTCCGATTTTTTTTTTTTTTTTTTTTTTTTTTTTTTTTTTTTTTATATAAATAATGAATCCTATAGGATTTAAAATACCTGCAATAGCCATTATGTAGGGTATTATAGATGCATTGAGTTTCTTGTGATAGAAAGGAGACTGTTCGTCTTGGCACTAGGCCTCTATGTATCCTATTCTCTCAGTTTCATATTGTAGCTTATCATTTTTTACAATAATTTGATTCTTGGTTGTTCGAATAGGAGTATGCTTGCAGGCTCTTGACTGAGCTAATGCTTTCTGAAATATGGTTCAAACTTTGACGAAGAAAATACTGTTCAAAATTTATGAAAAGTTCTCACAAGGAAAAGTCAGTACCATATTTTATATGTCTACCATAGATATAAACCATATTAAAATAAGAATGACTCATCTATTTGTTAGAAAGATTAAACTATGTTTAATTTTGGTAATGGCATAACAAAATCACTGGTACATGAAGTTCCTCATTATTCGTAAAACTTTAACAGTATTAAACGTCCTCTTTTTCATATTTAAAATATGAATCAGAAATAGTATTAACACGCAGTAAAATGAAATAGATAATAAAAATGAGCTTCAAAACTTTAAAAAGCATTTTCGACAAGCTCATCATTGTGCTTCACAAAGTACGGAACAAAAGACGATAGATACTGTTTTGACGCCTTCTGGGGGGGGGGGGAGAGTGGAGGAATGCGCGTAACGAAATGAGAGCTCCTCTGTGTGTTTTTTTGTTTTGTTGTGTTGCAAAAAAAGGTAAAGAATACGGCATTGGACATTATAGTTCCTACCGGCAGTGCTGATCTCAGTTTCATGGTTCTTCAGCCAGGAAGTGCAATGGTGGGCGGAGGCCAGCCATCCTGTGTACCTATTTAGAGCTGGGTCAGTTTGATTCGGATTCGTGATCTGTGGTCTGCGTAGGGAAAATACAGCTCACAAAGAGAATGCGGCGTGTTGAATTGACCAGCTGTTTGGCTGAATTTTGAAATTCCCCTAAAACAAATCACCCGTCGGCAACCACGCGCTGGCAATAGTGAGTAATGAAGAATATCTCCAAGGGAATTAGTAACTGTCAATAAAAGCCAGTAAAAGATAATTCGACTATAAAACTAAAAAAGAATTTTCAAATAAATGTCCGTTGGGAAATCACTCACAAGGTCGAACAGGTTTTTATCAGAAAATAAAGTATTTACCCCGCATACTCTAAATCTTCTTTCAAGCAAGTACAAACTAATTCCCTTCAAACGAAATTAGGCCATAAGATAGTGACTGATGGAGGAATGGGGGTAGGTTTAATACATCGAAATTAACAAAACTACCAAAATATAGAAGGAATAGAGATTTCAGTGTAGGAACGGAGTCGAACACACACAAACACAAATCCCAAACGCCTTAAGGTCCTATCTGACATTTTCAAGCGTTTGATGTAAATACCAAAAATTGGTTTTTAAGCTACTCTAAAAGGGAGGGCCAGGAGGATAATGTAAATTAGGACGATCTATTGGTAATTGATTGAACATAAATTGCTCTGCTGATCCTTCCTTTTGAGTACAGCTTAGCCAATAGTTTTTGGTAATTATTCCAAAGCTTTTGAAAATATCAGCTACCTTTAGACGTAAGAGAGACGGGAGGCTATAGATAAATTTATACTTTTTCATATAATTTAGCTAGGAGGAAAGTAAATGCATTGCTTTATGCCTTTTTATGCTCTTCCCAAATGTAATAATCGCTACTAGCGCTTTTTTTTTCCAATTAAACCCACCTCCTCTCCTCTCAGTGATGACAAATTTTAAATTCAAAATACATCTAATTTTAACTTTATACGTCACCTACTCTTTTTTTTTATTAAATAGTAGCCAAACCGGACACACTTCAAGTCACCCTATATTACCAAAAACCTTTCAATAAAAGAAACAAAATTTGCCACTCCCATGGAAAAGGGCGTCCTCTCCCAAGAGGAAGCCCTTCATACGGTGGCTATTTTTTACCATACCTCTAAACTCTTCCGGATGGTGACCCTACGTGTCTCCTATAAAAAAAAATAATAATAATAAAGAAATTTAAAATAAACTAATTAAATTAATAATAATAAAACAAATAAACCAAATTATCTATCAGTATAACTTTCTTTTACAAAAAAATACACCAACATATTTACAAGTTACAAAGACCTCAAAAAAAGTTATAATGATACCACTTTTCAACTTTATCATTTCAGTTTTCCCTTTTAACTATACTTCAGCTACTATTTAACTCCAAAAACAAAACAAAAACAAAATTATAAAACTGGCAACGCTGCTTTACCCATTTCTACTTACACTGAAACACACACTCACAACATATCTTCTCAAACATAACCTACACCTTTCCAATAAACTCTCCAACCAACAACTCCATCCACTCAACATCCACTCATTCCTTCCACCTTTCAGGTTCACTTAAACGCTCTATCACTCTCCTACAACCACAATCAAACCTTCTTAACTCAATCCCTTTTGTCCTCTTCCTTCTTTTCCATACATATTCACATAGTTTCATCACAATCAACACCACAGCTCGCTCTCTCCTCTCATTTCCAGGAATTTCTACATTCCGTTTAATCAAGCCTATCTTATCTTCCTCCGTATTCCAAATTACTCCACGATCTCTTCAGGTACTAAAACACTTATCTACAATTCCTTCATTTTATTTACAATTGAAAAATTCGTGCTTCAGGCCATTTATCACTATTTCGTCGCAAAGCTTGAAATTTGTACATTCATCTGGGTTAAAACGACTTAATTGATCTTGAAGCGGCAGTATCTCATGAATAAACAGAAACATAAATTCCTTTATAAACTGACTGTACGGTATATTATGCATTTTCTCAAACGATAGCTTAAAATTCACAAATGGTGGATTTGTTTTCACGTAAAAAACCACTTCTTCTTCCCTAAATATCCATTCACTATCTTTTTCCTTTCGGCATTTTTCACCTGATCACTCAGCAAGCCTTGGTTTTTCATTTCTCGAATACTCCATATTACTTCATGGAGTTTCTCTGGCACATCCCTGATCATTTTTGTTTTGCTAGTTTATCCTCCTCAGTATTTATCACTGGTAAGGCCCATCCTCTTATTATTTTACCGTCGATCCATTTACTACAGATCATCTCACAGACGTTTCTAATTCTCAGAGACTTACACATCTTTCGGAAATTTATAACATTAAGACCCCCCTCTTCTCGGAGCACATACAACATTTTCATACTTAGCTTTTCCATCTCCATCCCCTCCAAACAAAACGCCAAATGCTCCTTTCTACCTTTTTAGCATACTTTTCTTCAGGATTAAAAGCCGGTGCCAGAAAAACAGCAGTGGGAGAGCATACATGTTTACATACATGCACTGCTCTCTCAAACATTGACAGAAAGTATGTTCTCTGATGGCCTACCAGCAACCCCTCAATCTTTTGCACACGCTCTTCCCACAAATTTTCCATATTCGCCATTCTTTCAAAAAGTGCACCAAATACTTTCACTAACTGAGCCTCCTCGATCCAGACGCAATCATCTAACGGTGGGCACTCACCTATGTTTAGTAACTGGCTCTTTTTTCTGTGTATTTTTACCAAGAAATGCTTCTCATACCATATTAGTCCTCTCACCACTTTCATCAAATTAGCCATACTCCCAGGAAGGAAGGCCCTATTGTCTACAAAAGCCAGTGATTTGAAGAAGATATTCGTCTTATTGGCAATCCCTTGTATCCGCCGTTCAACATACTTAAAAAGTGGATCTATATAAAGTTCGACTAAAAAAGGGGCACTCGGATCCCCTTGTCGCACTGCCCTTTCAAGCTTCAGCCTTCCACTAGTGTAACCATTTATGTTCACAATCGCCATCGGGCTCTTATTTAAATTTTCCTACCACTTCACAAACCGTTGATCAAATCCAAAATTTTCCTTCATCAGTGTCCTCAATATCGACCTTATAACCGAGTCATACGCTTTGACAACATCCATACACAGTAGGAAAGCCAATTACGGAAAACGCCTTACTTTTTTACCATTTCGTCGTCTGCGTACCAACAAGTCATGCAGCACGTTGAGAATATGCTGGGCCTTCTTTCCTCGAATACCACCAAACTGATATCCTCCCAGGATTCTAGGCACCACCTTCTCCATTCTCTTAGTAAAAAATTTGGACGTTATTCTGTAGTCAGTGTTTGAAACAGACATAGGCCTCCAGTTTTGAAGGTCCATTCTATCTCCTTTAAAAAGGAGAGATATCATGCCCACATCATCCTCTAGATATCCTTGTTCAACATAGCTTCTCACCACCAAAGTAAAGAGATCCCCGATTTCTGGAAAAAAATCTTTATAAAATTCGTATCCAAGTCCATCCACCCCAGGTGACTTGCCATTTTTCATTCCTCTTATTATTTTTTCAGTTTCCAGCCGGGTTACCTCCTGAAGTATCAGCTCATTCTCTTCGGTCTTTACCTTCCTAGCTGGTTCTAAATCTGCCAAGGAATCCATTCTGCAATCTTGTTCTTGATCTGGCAATGTGTAAATTTGCTTATAAAAATCTTCCACTATTTTTCGTATCTCCTCTTCATTTTCCACAAATTCTCCCTGCTAATTTCTTAATCCCCTAATTCTATTATTTTATCTCTTCTTTTTTGCCTTAAATTTCATTGCTAGATTTATTTGTTCTGCATTCTCCTCTTCACCCAATCTATTCTTCAATTTCCAAATCTCAAATTCTTTTTCTTCAATCTTTCGTAATTCATCTTTGACCTCTTTAAACTCGTACCACACATCCGTCCCCTCGTCAATCTCTTCCTTCAGTTGGTTTAATACTCTAAAGATGTCTTTTATGTGCTTTACTCTCCCTTCTTGATTCTTTTTCCCAGTTTTGTACATATGATTTTACTTTTTACTTTAGGACTTTCCAAAATTGCACTGGCTCCATTCCTTCTATAAAATTATGCATCCAAGTTCAAACATTGGCTCTCAGCTATTCTTTCAGTGGGCCCTTTAGTGGTGAAGGATTCAGTTTCTAATATTTCTTTATAAGTTTTTCTCGGTTTGTGTTGGTTCCCATATCCATTACCAGAGCAGTGTGGTCAGAGAAAGATACGAGTTCGTTCTGTACACTAATCACTTCCGTTAACAGATTTTGCTTCACATAAATCTGGTCTATTCTGCTTGATCCTCGGTTATCCATTCGGGTAAATCTAGACCCTTTCCCAAAACGAAACCCACATATCTTTCAAATTCCAAACACTTATCACCGCCTTCAAACTTTCACTGTATCTTCTTCTAGCTACTCTTCCATCCTTCCTAAGGCATCTGCTTTGGACACTATACAATTAAAATCCCCCAACACTATCAAATTTTCTTCACAAAGGAACCTTTGCAATTTTTCACGAATGGTATTCTCCCGTTGTGTGAAGTTACCCGTTCGTGACGGGAGGTGGACATTTACTATTGCTAATGACCCACAACGCAAACTACAAATGCTTCCATCATCTTCAAAACGCATGCTTCCTTGATCACACTGTACCCTTTCTTTTAAAATGAAACCAACGTCTGGCTCGATCCCTCCATAAACACACTGGTAACCTGTTGGGGCTTTAAACTTTTTCGATTCAACTTCTTGTAGACACGCTACATCTATATTCCGTTTTGTCACAAATTCTGAAATGAAACTCTGTCTTTTTGCTTCTTTTGCTCCATTCACGTTTAATGTAGCTATCCGCATTTAATTACTTAAAAAAAGAAAAAAACTTTTCTTCCTTTTCACCTATATCCTCTTTTTCCCTCCATTTCCTGTTTCCTTTCCGATACCTTTTCCTTCCGTTTTTCTCTCCTCTGATTGGTTACTCCCCGTGCTACCAAGGGATGCCTGACTAAGGGTTCTCTTCGGTGACTGACTAAGGGTTTTCTTGGGTGATGGTACATTTTGGTTTGTTGCTCCTTCTTTTACTTGGTCTTGTTGGGTTTTGGTTGGTGATCTCAAACTCCTCTTTCGGTTTTCTGCTACTTGTTTGCTTGCTCCTGCTTCTGAATTGCCGTGTTTCTCTGCTTCTTTGGTCGCTGGCCCACTTTCTGCCGCTTCTTTTGTTGGGTTCGGGTTTTTTTTTAGCTCCACCTCCTTTCTTAGCATTTATCTTAGCACTTTCCAGTACCATGTTTACCGCAGCTGATGGTAAGAGTGCGCTAATGCCTCTAACTCCTTCATTTTCTTGCGGTGGCTTTGGTGTTGCTATAGGTTATGGTCTCCATGCCGACCCTAAACTTCCCGGGTTTGGACTCAGGACACTGCCTTCTTTGATTTTTGCGATTTCTCTGGCGCAAATTCTTTTTTGAACCCTTATAGGAGCTCAAAACAGCCCATAGTAACCAAAAGTTTAAAAATGCATGTCTAAAAAAATTTATTGAGAAAAAATCGCCATTTATAGCTGGTTCAGGAATGGCAATACTATTTAAATTATTATTAATAGTAAAATGTTATTTTGAAAACAAATTTGCAGGAATTTCTAAAAAGAGCTTAAAACCCCTTGAAAACGGCATCATAATAAAACAGAAAGTACAGCTCTGAAATCACCATTATTGAACACTCTAAACAGGAACCTTAGAGCCCTCAACTTGAACAACAAGGAGAATCACGTTTTTGCATTGATTGGTTAGCATTGATTTGTCCACTTTTTCTCTTCTTTTCTTTTTGTTCCACTTCTTTTTTTCTTTGTGATTTTTTTTCTTTACTTTTTCTTCTACTTTTCTCTGTGATTTTCTTTTTCTCTGTGGTTCCGTAGATTTCATTGTCCATTTTGGTTCATCTTTACCTCAGAAAGTTTTCCCACCCCTTTTGCTCGGGGAGTTTAAATTAATACGTCTTTTCCAGTTTCCAACCATTGAGCACCATTCAAAATTCCGTTTACAGTTCAATGTGATTGTCGCTGTCGTTTGTTCCATGCCTTTTTCTTTAGGTGTTGCGTTTCTCAGTTTCAATAGTTTGCTAGTCACATTTATCAATGCTTCAATTTCATCAATCAACCCCTTAAAAATTTTGAATGACCTTAAATTAGAATTAGCGCCTTTGCAAAATTAACGTTTTTTGTTATTGGACCTTTAACCTCTTTTTTTTCTTTGGACGCTATAAAGTGTCATAGAGAGTTGTTTAAGGGCTTATTTAAAATCTATTACTAATTATAATAATAATTTTTATTACTAATTATTTTTGTAACTATTTTTTAAACTTTACATCATAGTCTTTACAACTATAGACAAAGGTAATGAGTTACCTTTTGGGGTCCTATTATGGGCTCAAAAAAGAATTTGCCCTGGAAGTGATAATCATCTTTGGAAAAGGCATAAAAAAGGGCATAGAGTTTCGTATTCGAATTTTCTACTAGATTGGATGAAAATGTATAAATTTACCAATTTGCAATAGTTGGTTCACTTTTGAATAAAAGCCTCTAACTGATGAATCTTTCTAGTCTTCGATAATATCTTTGGATGGAGAAATTTCATTTAATGAACTGAAGCGAATTACATAGGAATTATTCCAGCATAAGAATAACTCATGACCTTTCAAAATTATATTGAGCGCATTTTGCTGTATAAATATAATTATAGGGTAAATATACCGAATAATTTGTTTCAAAATCAAGTTATCAGTAAAGTATATTCGCCACTTTTAACGCAATAACGTCTTACAACTAAGAAAACAACAATTGAAAAAAAAAATCCTCAATCGCGACCGTTTGTTCCATTTCGGAGCGTGTCTTTGTAAAAGCAACGATATACATTGACAACTCTGAATCTTTTGATGAATCTTTGCTTTCTTTGCATTTAGACTATGACGGACGTAAGTGGCAATCCAGAGGAGGAGAGACATGCTGATTTCTATGAGCAAAGTTGGACATCTGAAGCCATTTGCAGATACTTTTATTCAAAAATACAGCAAAAACGGGCGGAAGTGGAACAGATCTTGGGAATTAATAAATATTGACCTTGACTTGGAAATTACTCTTAATAATATGTTTTATCCTTATAGAATTTAGAACATTGTATGTGTTTTTTCTATAATAAAATGTCTCTTTTTAATCTAGTTTCTCATTGCAATGCTTGATGTATTTGTTATTAAGAGAAATCGTCTTCGTATAAGTAAAAAACCGGTTCACTTTTCTTTCAGGTCAGACATTTGTTTCTTTGACATTTGTTTCTTTGACATTTGACATTTGTTTCTCCCGTCCATGCATTAAAAAAAAATTTTCCGCTTTAACATTCTTCTAAGTATTTTTGCAGATGCCTAGAATCTATGTAGTTTTTTTGGTAAATTTTCTTTTGGTTTCTTAACACATTGCAGTGATCAATGCCTTGATTGGAAAACGTCTTGATATGGAATAAGCATTGCTTGTGGTTCGACCGAATGGGATTATTCGGCTCGTGTCTCTTTCAGAACAGAATTGAAATATTTCTCGTGAACCAAAAAAAATATTAAATAAAGGTCCCAGTTCTACTAGTTAATGGACTTTTCAACTATGCTGAAAAAAATGGCTATCTCAAAATATTGATCAGACGAATTTGGTGATAAGGGCGTCGGAGAGGAGGGGGCTAGACAAATTAGTCGCTCTCCAATTTTTTTCACTTAAAAAGGGTACTAAAACTTTTTATCTCGGTTCAAATGAGCCCTATTCTGACCTTCTACGAACATTGGTTTGATGTGATCACCCTTGAAAAGAACAACAAAAAATAACCATACATCTTTGATATTTTGTTCTGGCAAAAACACAAAATTCCACATTTTTCCGAATGGGAGCTTGAAAACTGTAGTAGGGTTCTCTGATACGCTGAATCTGATGATTCAGTTTTCATAAAGATCCTTTCACTTTAAGGGGATGTATCACCTCTTTTACGAAGACAGACAAATTTTATAAGGCTTGTTGCTTTTTATGGGTACATTAAATTTAAGAAATCTTATATATTTGGAATCACCATATTTTTTTTTTTATTTTTTTTTGTAGCTCTTGCAGTTAAAATTTTGTGTTTGGGAGTGTCGGTTAATATTCCGTCTAGTCGCTCCTTACTTACCGTTCGCCACCACGAGCTTTTTGACAAGTGTAGTGTATTAACTGGATACATCCTAATATGGGCAGATGAGCTACTTGCATTCCCCAAGGCTACTTCATGAACGTGAATGCTATACTAATACCGTCAGCTAATTCGGTTTCAAATAACTACACTGCTGGGGGCTGAGCTCTCCCAATTCCTTCCAGGCTCGAGTTACGCTCCTGAAAAACGCGGTCCTAGATATAAACATTGACTTCATCTTAACTATGTCTATTAAACAGCATAAGATAAGATAACGTGTATTTCAAGCAAAAATGTGGCATTTTACAAAAATAACATACAATATTAAAAAATTACAGCACTCGTAACAATAATAAAGAAAAAAAAACAAAAAACTACTCTCTTCTTTTTTCAAAATTCTCATCAAGATATATTCGCACTAGACAAATAAAGTGTGACGACTTACTTTTCAAGTCATCAGGAAGCAGCAATCCATCATTCCCAAATAAATTTTCTCTTACCCCGAAAAGACCTCGACAACGACTCAGACAATGCTCCAAATTCTCCTCCTCTTCTTGGCAAAGAGGGCAAGCAAACCTGCCGTCCGGGACACTGTTCCTCCTCTCAAAAACTTTCAATCTCGAACGAATCGGAATGCACTTAGATCGTAGCTGCATCCAATAAGTAAGATATCTAGACGGTAAATTTAACTTAAAGTAAAATTCCTGACCATAAACTATCTGAACCTCTTTTTAATACCTTAAAGTTTCCGAATTCTTAATCTCCTCACCCCATTTCTATATCGTCTGGTCCTCCAGCACCCGCTTAATTTCCTTGTCCAACTGTAATTGTTGACTAGTTGGTCCAAGGCCATCATTCCATGCGAAAGAAAAACCTGTCTTATCCAATACCTCTTTAACTTTAAAAGGCCAAGATCTTTTCCTATTTAGCTGAAGTAAATCATCATATGCAGCCTTCAGTAATCTATCACTGGGTAATTGTACAACCCTTAGCCAAAATTTTATCATTTGGACTGTTCTATAACTTTTAAGAGACCACAGTCCAAGGTCTCCTTTAAGGAACTGGGTATGGGTTATTCTATGCAACCCGTACAATCTCTTAAAATAACCCAGCTGAATGCTTTCTAACTGGGCAGCGTTCTCATGTCCCCAGATCTCTGCCCCGTAATGGAGAATCAGCATAATCTTAGATAAAAAAACCCTCTTATGCAAAGACAAATTCTTCATTCCACTAATTTTGTTCCTGAAAAGTGAAAATTTAGCAGTTCTTCCACTCTTTAACACTTCTTCAGTATGAAAACTCAATCCACCATTACTTTGGAAGATATAACCAAGATACTTTATATTTTCAACTACTCCTAATTGTTGTCCTCCAAATGCAAATAAGTTGTCTATTTTTTCATTCCTTTTACTGAAAACAACCACTTTAGTTTTCATAACGTTCAGCTGTAACTTTTTCATTTGTAAGCATTCCTCAATTAAACCCAGTAACATCTGAAGCTCCCTTGCCGACTTCGCCACCAATGCAGTGTCATCTGCAAATAATAACACCGAAAAATTAACTTTTCCAAGACACAGCTTCGGAGCCCATTTTTTTTCCAGAAACACCGTATCATTCAAAAACAAACTGAACAGTCTCGGGGACATGATGCTGCCCTGCTTCACTCCATTCTTAAGGTCAAATAACCTGGAAAATCCCAAACATGCAACCCTGACCATAGACTTAGTCCCAGAATACATACCAACAAATAAACGAATAAAACTTAAAGGTAGACCTAGATCTCTTAAATAGTTTTCAAGGAGAGCTCTATCTACATTGTCGAATGCCTTTCTTAAGTCTAGAAACGCAACATACAGCTTTTTTCTACCTGATCCATACTTCTCTATCAGTGTACTTAGCATAAATGCTCTATCCGACGTACTGTAACCTTTCCTGAAACCCCCCTGCTCCTCTTTAATTACCCTATAACCCTCCAACCATTCATTCAACCGATTGTCCAAAATCTTTTCTAAAATTTTACTAAGTGCAGGCGCTAATGCTATCAACCTATAGCTATCATGATCACTAGAACTACCTTCTTAAATAGAGGTACCATAATCGATACTTTTCAAGTGGACGGCCATACACCGCTATTTATAATTCTATTAAGAATATTCACTAAAACTAGCAAAAAAACACAAGAAACCTCTTCAACAAAACTTCTGGTATATCCTCTATTCCTGGCCCTGATCCTCCCTTCATCTTCTTAACTACTGTCCTAACTTCATCTGAGGTTACCTCCTTCACTAACTCATAATCTTTTTTTTCATCGGAAACTGCGGAGCAACCCTTGATTCATCACTATCAAGGCCACTAGAATCTTCATCTATAACTCTCAAGAAAACTAGGCCAAGTATCAGCTTCAGGGATTTGTAATTGGCCTTTTCCTTGTCCATTCTCCTGCCTTATTCCTGACCAAAATTGCTTTGTATCCCCTACCATATAAGCCTTCTATATCTCTTTCTGTTCCTCTCTAATTTTCTCTCGTTTTTTCCTCCGTTTTAGCCTATTATATTCCCTTCTCCTTTCCTTAAACCGTAAAAACAAGCCCTGCCTTTCTTCCTCTACAGAGCAAACATTTACCAAATCCAATAACTCCTCCAACTCCTTTTTAAAGGAAATGCATTCATCATCAAAAAACTATTTTTCCTTTTTATATTTGGTTTCTCTGACACACGAGCACACTCATAAATCACAAAACCCAAATCTTCCAAAATTTCATCTATGTCTCTTGTTTCATCATGCAGACTCTTAACTTTCTCAATTATTTCATGCCTCAAAAACTCCTCTTTCATCAACTCCAGCTCCTCTTTACTCCATTCACTCTTTAAAAACTTCCCTGAAAAACAAAGATTCTTTGTAACCCTCCTAGTAGGACTATCACCTTTTTTATTCCTTTCCAAGGCTCCTCTTCCAAGGCAAAGCTTAATCTCAACTGGTAAGTGGTCAGAGCCTACGACCCTAAGAACCTCAACATCAACTGTCAGGCCCAGGAGTTCAATACCAACCAAAACATTACAATTACACTAGGGTTTGTCCCCGAGATACAAGTAAACTGACCCTCCTCTCTATCCTTCCCAAATTCTCCATTTCCAGTCACTAATACATTATCTGAACACAGTTCCAGAAGCCTTTTACCCCAACAATTAACCCTTCTTTCAATATCTTTGCTCCTTCTAGATGTCTTATAAATATCAGGTATCAGGTTCGGCGTATCAACAAATGAAACTTGATTAATCTCCTTACATATTCCCGTATAAGCATTAAAGTCCTCCACCACCAAAAAATAATCCTTATCAAAACGTGATCGCAATTGCCTAAGCTCCTCCTCTAATAAATCCCGTGTCACTTCTACTACATACGAACTATTCTGGGGGGCAATATACACGGAACCTAAAATCAAACTTTTACCACTAACAAGATGAATCCGAACCCATATAATATGCTCCGATACACTGGAAATTCGAGAATGTTTACGGAAACGACCTTGCTTAATTAACAACAAAATACCTCCATAATATCTCATATTCTTTGCTGGTTTACGCAACACATTTTCTACCCAGTATCCTTCAAAATAAGGCACTGTATCGTCACTATGCCACGACTCCACAAGAGCAATAATATCAACACCACCTAGGTCCTTCAGTACTTGTTCAACCTTATTTCTCACACCCTGGACATTCCATATGATTACTCGCATAGGGTGAACATGGCCACACTGTCCCTTTTCACTTAGAAGAAGCTGGTCATGTGTCGGCAGGACAAAGGGCGTTTCTGGCTCATCAGGTAAGTATGAAAGTTTATGATAATCTTTTGATGACGCAGCTCTGGTGCTCCTCGACTGACCTCTGTAGTTAGCTCTTCCACCGCCAGATCTAGAGTCCTTTCTTGGAACATTACGGACATCAATACGATTTTGATCATCCGGGCTTATGACCTCCCAGGCTTTTCGCTTTTCAGTATTTTTCGCAGCTATTGGAGAATTCCGGACAGGACGCGGAGCCCCTTTCGAGAAATTCGGTTTCGGATCACGTATATTAAATTCGATTATCGTCTCGATATCACTCTCAGCTTGACTATCACTCTCAGAGCATTCAGACACCACTCTGCCAGCGACGGAAATGTCCGTTTTTTCGCTAGCCGGTTCTTTAGCTAGTTCGACGTCTCTTGTTTCTGCTAACCCGTTTTGAGGAGGCCCCTGTTTGTTCACTTCACTGGAGCTGGTGGTTACTTCCTTAACACAGCCCGCAGAAAAGTCATAAACAAACAGTCTGCCGTCAACATATAGCTTTTCTCCCCTAAGCCTAGCTTGGTGGCGTTTCGACAAAGCGTATTCTAGAACCGGTTTGAGGTTTTTACAAGCTTCCCTTTGCCTGGCACTATAATCAGGGGCAGCCGACAACCCATTCCTCTTCAAAAGGGGATTAGACTTAAGAATTATCCCGCGAAATTCAACAGACTTCATCTTTAGTAAGACTGGTCCCGCACGCATTCTGAACACGTCTTTGACGTCACAACGGTTCAGATTTAAGTCTGGTATGCACTTATTAAGAACCATAATTATTTCTTGCTTCAGCGTATATATAGCAGGATTAATAGGTTCGAAGTTATATAGGACAACATAACATCTTCTCAGTTCTTCATCAAATGCGTCAGCCCGCATGATAGCTGCTCGTAAATTCTTCCGAAGCATCTCAGTTTCTCCTTTCATCTCTTCACAAGCTTTGACATTTTCATATAGTTTTTGGTTCAAAGAAGAAAACTGGCTTTCAACTGATGTAACCTTCACTAAAACGTCCGGCAAAGTCTTTTCAGTAGCCTCAATTAATCGTGGTATCAGATCTAGCTTGAAATTAATTTCCCGTAAAACTGAGCACTGGCTGTACCCTCGGGCATAGCCTCAGTTAAGGCTATAGTCGCTCCGTTTGAGTTATTCATTTTTCAAAAATTTCAATCCTCCCACACACTGCTTACGTATTCCTGCTTCAGTAATCCAAATCACGATCAATAATCATATATAAATAACAGTCCAGAGATATTATCACAAGAGTTTAAATTCTATTTCGTGTTTCACTTGCAAGCATCGCTGAATGAAAACAGATTTTCATTCAGAGAGCTGATTTGTACTTATTTCCGAAATTTCAAATTAAAAACCAATTGCATAGTTAAGTATCTGGTTTCAAGGTTATCCGTATGAAAAATGTATAAATAAAATCCTCAATTACTGATTTAAATTTCAAGACATATACACACTGCTTTCGTATTCCTGCTTCAGTAATCCAAATCACGATCAATAATTATATATAAGTAACAGTCCAGAGATATTATCAGAAGAGCCTAAATTCTATATCGTATTTTACTTGCAAGCAACGCTCCCCAAGGCGATATTCATCAGTCGAGTGCTGAATGAAAACTG
>NC_142794.1:20380960-20423608 GCF_049724085.1 Artemia sp. Qi Xiang Cuo | reverse complement strand
AAAATTCCGTTTTTTAGAGTTTCAGTTACTATTGAGCCGGATTGCTTCTTACTTACAGTTCGTTACAACGAGCTGATAGTATCTGAAAGACTCAAAATGTCGATTGAGGTGGAAGGGGGAGGGTTTAAGGTTCGCTGTGGTTAAAGTGGATCGAGGAGAGGGGTTTCTGCTAAGAAATTGACGATTTCAAAAATAGTATGCCCTTTGGTCAAGGCCAGTCGAAGCGAGAGGAGAAAATTGGAAAATCAAAGCCAGCCTCGCACTAATGGATGACTTGGAATTCAAGGGTAGTATCTTAAGAAGTTATTAAATAAATAAGTATATATAGATATATGAATTATAATAATTATACAAATTATTATTTTTCAGTCAAACAAACTCGGATGTTAGTGAAATTAAAAAAAAAAGAAAAAAAAACAACAACGAACCTTTAGTGTTTTATTATATTCATTAGTGCTAAATATTCAAATTAATAGTTAATGTTTTCCTAAGGTGCTTCTCCTGTTTGAAAGAGCCTCAGCTAATTTAGTTAAAAAAAAATTCATAAAATATGATTTAAGTGATATTAACAACAGTTCGGCTCGCTAAATTATCACCTAGTCAGACGACACACAATTTGCCTTTTCTGTAAAGATCCATCATGCTTAAATAATTAACCAAGACTGCATATTTCAAAGACGTGTACTCAAGGCTGTATCCACGGGAGAGTTAGGAGGTTTGACCCCCGCCCTCCCGAAATGTTTGTCCGAGTTGTAAAAACGCAACAAAATGAATTTAATCAAATATTTTTTATGTATTTTTTTCAAGTTTTTTTGTACCTCCCCCCCCCAAAAAAAACCTTTTGTAACCCCCCCCCCCCCCAGAAAAATTCTGGATACGGCCCTGCGTGTACTCCACCAAATTTACTTTGAAATGAAGTGCCATTAAAAATAAGATTCTTTTAAATTTCTGATATCTATTCATCTTAGTCAGACACATGTCATTCCCCACAAGCAAGTTCAGGAAAACCATCGGAAGAATGAAAATGCATTCAAACTAGTTGTATAGATTTGACACAGCAATAGCTCGGTTGAACTGGATAGATTAACCAGATGAAAATATAAAAGCAACTTGACCAAGTTTAGAATGTATGGATGGTTATTATCTTCTCTCTGGATTTATAGGAAAAGAGCTTTACAAAGGTAGCCAGTCTTTACTCAGGAACGGATCTTTTGCAATAGCGTTTTTAAAACGAACAAAATATTAGTTGTCCTGTGGTAAAAAAAATGAGCAGGATTTCTGTTAAACGGTGTTATCGTTGCTTATCAGGTCACTGAATCATTTCTATTACCTTCCTATGCAATTACATGTCAATTGATAAGCTTAAGAACTGTAAACAACGACAACCAGGGTGGCAACCACGGTCAGTTTCTAAAGTGCAAGCCGTAACGTGGCTTGCACTGCGACAAGCGCTGGTACGTTTATGTCTACATAGTTTTATGTACATAGTTAAAAATGTATCCTGACCAGAGCGCTGAATGAGAAAATTTATGTGTACATGCATATTCAGTATTTAAATGTATTTAGATTATTGTCATGCATAAGAAATGTTCTGCCATGTATTTTGATGTGAGACACATCATGTAATTGCATTTTATATGTCTATATTTTCAATTTGGTGATATAAGAGAAAAAGCCCTACATTCTATGTAGCACGTACTACAGTGCTAAGAATGATAAAATATTGCAAAAATAGCACTTTCTTGCTAGAGGTAGCAACCCTGGCGACAACCGAATCCTACAAATATTACAACTGCATTACATCTATCCGAATCTGAACTGTATTAAAGAATACAGTTAGTTCTCCTGAGAATTCAGGGGTGAAAATCAGAGTAACTTTTTAGTGAACTGAGATAACAAAATGATTTAAAAAAAGATTTTGCAAATATTTTTGGGTGCTGTTTTGAAATCCAGGACACAAGCGTTAACCAAACTTCACTTTTCGCATGTGTCCTGGATTTTAGAACAGTACCAATTTTTGATGTCTGTAATATATGACAGTCGTAACAGATGAAGTTAAATAAAAACGTTTAAACATTGCAATCTTTTTCATAAGACATATTTCAAGGTAATAAGGCCTAAGTATTAGATGTTAAAATTGGAAAATTGAACTTATTACAGTTTGCTTGTTTTCATTGATTAATACTTCTAAACCTCAGCCTGCCTCTTGAGTCCTATTTTGAAGGCTATATTTTCATTTCTAAAATCCAGGACACATGCGAATGGGGAAGTTTGGTTAATGTTAATAAAATAAAACAAAATAGGATGAAAATATAATAGTTTATGAAAAAATTTGGGCTATATATTAGCATATTAGCGGGATTGGGGTGGGGGTAAAGCATAGTATATATTAAAAACGTAACCTGACCTAACCTAGGCTCATTCCTCTAAACCCCAAAAACTAAAGTTTAAATATAGTTCCTAGAGTGAGAAACCCCTGAATACTTGTTTATACAGCATTAGATAGCGTCAGATCTTTGCTTTTGTCGAGTGGATGCCTCGACTAACAGGTTTTTATCTGATGTTAGCATTATCATTTCTCGCATGTGTCCTGGATTTTAGAACAGTACCCAAATATCCATTTACAGGCAATGCTAATACATTTATCATTTATAGGTATTGACTGTGGGAACTAGTTTTGTTGAGGGAGAGGTGGGATGGTCTTCAGGGGACAAATTGAGGACGGGGGGAGGTGAATTCTGAAAAATACCTATTTCTGGTAGCTATTGGGTGCTGAGATCCTCGGGCGCTGAAAATCCTAGCTACGCCTCTGGACTTAAGGCCAACCTCGTTCATTTTGAAGCCATTTCCTTATTTATATGTTTGCAGTATTAATCGAAGACTACCTCTGACAGCTTGAAGTTAGCCAAAGTGACTGTTTCTTTTGGCTGGAAGTTACCCCCATATCTGTTCTGGTGTTTATTTTTAAGATACCTAAGGCCGAAGTTTCGGCGATTCTCTTCCATGCCACTCCATATAAAACCTTCGTTTTCAACACGTTCTAAGAACTGCCCGAACATTTTACAAGATAAAGTACGATTATTAAGCCTTGTCAAGTATTTGATTGAAAGCAATATTTGTTTTAAGTAATTTCTCTGTTATCATTATATCATTGAGAAATAAACAGATTAACGAAAGCTCTCGAATTTAATGAGATTATATTTTGTAATATTAATCTATTTCCATCAGGCTGATATACGCTAAAGTTTCATTAATACTTTCTTCATTTTAAACATGTTCCTTTAAAATCATAGGCATCGCAATAGCGCTGCCTATGTAAAGAACACTTCCCCAGAGCCCTCAGGGTAAGGGTACTAAGTTATGCCCTGGGGGCATGTTAGAACGATGTTGGCACAATGTATTATTTATTATTTTTTTCCTTTAGACCTGGGCACTTTGTACCGAAAAAGTTGTCGTAGAAACTTCGAAAAGGGCTCATTCAATTGGAAATTGGAGTGGCTTGTGCCTTTTTTAATAGTAGAAAGTGATTGAAAGGCAACTATCACCCCTTCCACGCCCGAAATTTCCCGAAACACATCCAATCAAAATTTTGAGATAGCCATTTTGTTCAGCGTAGTTGATTTCCACAGAGAAATTATGTTTTGGAAGAGTTTTGGAAGAGTGTGTTTTGGAAGACACTCCCCCGCAGCCCTCAGGGCAAGGGTTGTAAGTTATGTCCTGAGGGCAAATAAGGTTTTTATAGAAAGCGTTGTCGTAAAAACTTCCAAAACGGCTCATTCGATTGAAAATTCAAAGGGCTAATGCCCTTTTCAATAGTCGAAAGTGAATGGAGGGCAACTAACCCCCCTCTCATACCCACCTTTTCCCAAAACACACCCCATAAAAACCGTGAGATAGCCAGTGTGTTCAATATTGTTTAAATTTCTGGACCTTAGGTCTTTGTGGCTGACAACCCCCCCCCCCATATTCTTCTGGGCAAGGGTTGTAAGTTATGTCCTGGGGGTATATAAGGTTTTTATAGAAAGCGTTGTCGTAGAAACTTCAAAAAGGGCTCATTCGATTAAAAACCGAAATGGCTAGTGCCCTTTTTAAAAGTCGAAAGTGATTGGAAGGCAACCAACATCCAGTCCACGCCCACCATTTCCCCAGACACATCCAATCAAAATTTTGAGATAGCCATTTTGTTCAACGTAGTTGAAAATTCTGGAAATTATACCTTTGAGCAGGACCATCCCCCCACAGTCTTCAGGGCTCGGGTTATAAGTTATGCCCTGGGGGTATATAAGGTTTTCATTAGAATCTTTGTCGTAGAAACTAAAAAAATTGTGCTCCTGTGATGGGAAATTCAATGGACTCGTGTCATTTTTAATAGTCAAAAGTGAATGGAGGGCAGCTAACGCCCCTCTCACGCCCACCATCTCTCCAAACACATCCAATCAAAATTTTGATATAGCCATTTTGTTCAACGTAGTTGTTAGTTCAGGACATTAGGTCAGTGAGGATGTGAACCCCGTCCCCTCAGAGCCTTTACGGCACGGATTAAAAGTTTTGCCCTGGGGGAAGATAATTTTTTTATTGAAAGCTTTGTCGTATAAACATGAAAAATGGGGCATCCAATTGTAAATTAAAGCGGCTAATGCCCTTTTTAATAGTAGAAAGTGATTGGAGGCCAACTAACCCCCCTCTCACTCCAGCCCATTTACCAAACACATCCAATCAACATTTTTAAATAGCCATCTTTTTCAACGTAGTTTGAAAGTTTTGGAAATTAGGTCTTTTAGGATGACATCTCCCCCCCCAGAGCACTCAGGGCAAGGGTTTGAAGTTATGCCCTGGGGATATATAAGTTTTTTTTAGAAAGCGTTGTCGTACAAACTTAAAAAATGGCATATTCGATTGTAAACTGAAATGGCTAGTACCCTTTTTAACAGTCAAAAGTAAATGGAGGGCAACTAATCCCCCTCTCAAGCCCACCATTTCCCTAAACACATACAATTAAAATTTTGAGACAGCCATTTTTTTCTACGTAGTTGAAAGTTCTCGAAATTATGTCTTTGTGGATGACAACCCCCCATAGCCCTCAGCGCAAGGGTTGTAAGTTAGACCCTGGGCATATGAGGTTTTTATAAAAAGAGTTGTCGTAGAAGCTTCAAAAAGGGCTCATTCGATTTGAAATTGAAACGAGTAAAACCCTTTTTAATAGTCAAAAGTGATTGAAGAGCAACTAACCCCCCTCCCACACCCACCATTTTCGCAAACACATCCAATCAAAATTTTGTGTTATGCCGTTTGTTCTACGTAGTTGATATTTCTGGACATTAGGTCTTTGAGGATGGCAACCCTTCCCCCCCCCCAGAACCCGCAGGGCAAAGGTTGTAAGTCATGCCATGGGGGCATATAAGGGTTTTATAGTAAGTTTTGTCGTTGAATATTCAAAAGGGCTCATTTGATTGGAAATTGAAAGGGCTAGTGCCTTTTTTAATAGTCTAAAGTGAATGAAGGGCAACTCACCCCCCTCTCACACCCGCCATTTCCCCAAACCCATCCAATCAAAATTTTGAGATAGCCGTTTTGTTTAACGTAGTTGGAAGTTCTGGAAATCAGGTCTTTGAGGATGACAACCGCCACACAGCCCTCAGGGCAAGGGTCGTAAGTTATGCCCTGGGGGCATATAAGGTGTTTATAGAAAGCGTCGTCGTAGAAACTCAAAAAGGGCTCATTCAATTTGAAATTAAAAGGGCTAGTGCCCTTTTTATTTTCGAAATTGATTATAAGGCTTGACATTTTTATAATAAAATCGATGTGGGTACAATGTATTATTATTTTTTTTTTAGACCTGGGCACTTCGTGTCGAAGGAGTTGTCGTAGGAACTTCGAAAAGGGCTCATTCGATTGAAAATAGAAAGGACTAATGCCCTTTTTAATAATCGAAAGTGATTGGAGGGCAACTAGTCCCCCTCCTACGCCCTCTCCCCCCCCCATTTGTCCATTATGTTTAAAAACTAAATGTTGCCTTAAGATTAAATCAAAATGCACTGTGTTAATGCTAATTCCCGATAAGGCATCTCAGCAGTATCCCAAGAACGACTGAGGGCATTATGTTCAAACTTTCGGGGCTACTTCTGCTCTTAAAATTTAATAAAAGCAAAATAGCGTAAGTGTATCCAAGCTATCAAGGAAAGTAAACAGATTTTTCCATATCTTCTGGCCTTCCCAAGGCCAGAACATAATTTGCACCTTACTGAAAAAAATACAAATGAATGTGAATTGTCAATTTAATATATACCTACACATACTGATATATAGTAATCAAAATGTTAATATTATTTGATTTATTAAATTTATGAAAGTAAAAACATTTATAATTTTTCAGTATAGTGCATATTATGTTCTGGCCTTCGGAAGGCATAGGGGTTTTGAGTCTTACTCATGTTAATTTCTGCTCGTTTTGAGTTTGACTCGGTTATTTATTGTAATTTCTGTTCGCTTTGGGTTTCGTTTATTTATCGATACTGATTTGTGGTAGTTTCACGCTTTGGAGATTATTTGATTTTATTTTTTGTTCGTTATTGGTTTAATGGAGTTCTTGACTTTTCTTTGAAAATCTTATTTTGTGGAATTTTTTTTTAATTAATGCACAAAAGAGCCGAATAGAATTTTCATTGCAAAACTTCACTTTAAAGAACAAACTGGATTTCTCCAAAAATTAAAACTGTTCATTTTGAAAATGTAATTTGGGCACAAAACTGTTTTTAAACATGTAAATTTTTCCTTGCGTGATTTAAATTGCAATTGGAATTTTAGTTTTCAATAAAGAAAAATTTGTGCTTTCTTTCACTCTTCTTTCGTTGTACAAATTATAAACTGTATTGCATTGAAAACAGAACGTATTTTGAACAGTTTTATTTTTATAGGTTTAATTTTATTTTTTTGGAGGGGGGGGGAGGTAAGATTTATTTTATGGAGAAAGGGCGGAGGGTGTTTACAGAAAACCCTGATAAAACGCTTCAAAATTCGTTTCTATGCATTTTATACCTTATTACGAGTGGAATTGAACCTTGGAGGGAGGGCGGTCTGAATACGGGTAACACACTTTTCATCATATGCTGGGTTTTGATTTTTTTTTTTTCAAGGTTGGGGGGTATAAAAAAAATTATAAAACGTATCAAAATTTGTTTATTTGTATTTTTTAAATTGTTTCTTTGAGGATGACAACCCCCCCCCACCCCCTCACACCCCTCAGAGCCAGGGGTGTAAGTTATGCCCCGAGGACATATAAGGTTTTTATGGGAAGGTTGGTCATATAAACTTCGGAGGGGGCTGATTCATGGGCATCCAAAGGCTGAAATTTAGGGGGGAGGTCTTACCTGGGCTAATCAGCACTTCCAATGCTGTATAATTGAAATTTCAAGACAAAATATCATAGGCAGCGCGATAGCGCTGCCAAAGTAAACAAGGATGAGGGTACAGTATTTTGTTTTGTTTTTTAGACCAGGGCACTTCTTATAGAAAGAAAGTCATAGGAACTTCAAAAAGAGCTAATGGAATGCAAGCAGCTCCCCATCCCCCACGTCAATCACTTCCACAAACACACCCAATCAAAATTTTGAGATAGCCATTTTGTTCAGCGTAGTTTGAGTTTGACTCGGCTATTTGTTACAATTTCTGTTTAGAGTTTCATTTAATTGTTGATAGTTATTTGTGATAGTTTTATGCTTGGAAGATTATTTGACTTTATTTCTTTCCATTTTTGGCTTAATAGAGCTCTTTACTTTTCTTTGAAAACTTATTCCGTGGAAAAAGTTTTTAAGTTAGTGCAAACATATGACACCGTCATTCAGCCAGGGGGGCTGGTGCCCCCCTGTCCCCCCCCCCCCCCTTTATGGGCGCTCATAGGCTCATTGGTTTAGAAATCAGAAGTTTTGGTGCTCTTTTTAAGAGTCAAAGAGATCGGAGGGCATTAACCCCCGACGTCACAACCCAAATGCATCCGATATAACTTTTGAGAGCGCCATTTGTTCGAAAATGGTCAAGCAATCATATAACAAGGCATTTGGGATTGACACAACATCCAGGCTCTAGGAGTAAGGGATGTAAATTATGCCCCAGGGGCATATAAGGTTTTTATAGAAGGGGTAGTCCTGTGAACTTTAGAGGAGGCTCATTTGATTAAAAATGTATGGTTCTAGTTCTCTTTTAGGGAGTAAAAGGCAACTAGGCCCCCCCTGATACCGTCTTTTCTCCAAACGCATTCGATCGAAAACGTGAGAGAGCCGTTTTGTTACCAATAGTCCAAGGAGCATATAACAGTGTCTTCAAGGTGGACAAAATCCTCTGGAGCCCTGGGGTAGGGATTGTAAGTTATTCCCCAGGGCATAAGTCTTTATGGAACGGGTGGTCGTGTAAACTTTGGATTATTATTCCCCCAAGCCTATCATTCCCCAAAAACATCCGATCAAAATCTTAGGAGACCTACATTGTTCAGCATTGTTCAAAGGTCCAGTAATTATGTCTTTGGGGATATCAGCCTCCCCACAGTCCTCATTGTGAGGGCTGTAAGATAGGCGATTCATTCATTCTTAAAGTATAGTGTATGTTATTGAGAAAGGTATTCAGGTTTGAACTTTACTTTTCAAGAAGATGAAGGACACTCAGGCAGGGCTTTCAGAGAACGTTGAGAGGAGTGTTGAATTAAATCAAAACACGTTATATGTATGCAGATCGTCAAAAGGGCGCTACTGAGGAATGACTGTGTATATTAATTTAGAACTTTCAGGGAAAGATAAGGGAGATGATCAACAAGGCAATGTTTGCATGATATCAATACCCTTACAATTACCAGGTATGGTAATTGGAGGTAAGTTTAAACTTTACGTCCCCCCTAATGTGCAAATATATACCCTGAATTGGTATATAGGGATGGGGGTAAAATTCATTCTCGACAAAAATGATTATTATATTTGGAAAGAGCATAAAAAAAGGCATCGAGTTGTATATTCACTTTATTCGTAAGTCAATACTATGATTTGGTAAAAATATACCACTGCCACACTACTCCACTTACAATTTTGAGGAAAAACTTGAACCATATGAAAAGACATCCTTTTGTTTAGGGACACCCTTTTGTTTAGCGAGTAGTTCTTACAGAATTGAGACTAAATTCAAAGTTTAGCTAAATAACTTGGTGTTGAAGAGGGGACAATCCCACTCATATATGAAATAAATTCTCTTCGTTTTAAGAATTAATGTTGCTTCTTACTTTCAGTTGAAAAAACTTGTTTTGTTTTTTTATTTAATTATCAGTAAGCGCAATCTCAATCAGAAGATTTCGAATATTGAGATTCCTATACACGCGCTACAACTTCTTCTAGAAACAGTGCCAATAATGGTTGAGGTTGTGCAGCTGTGTATCTGTTACCGTGAGTGTCCAAAATTGGTGAATGTCGACATTCACCGGTGAATGTCCGAAATACATGTTTTCTCTCCTTGGATTTAGTCAGCGTTGCCAGTCAACTTTTTCAGTTCTATGCAGGGTTTGGTGGTGACAGGTTAGGCTGGGTTAGGTTAGGTTGGGTTAAGTTATATTAGGTTTTTAACCCATTTCTGAGATTTATAGCCTAATTTAACCCAGCTTAACCTTAACTTTTACCATCAAAGTTTGCAAAAGACTGAAAAATCTGATTCGCAACGCTAATTGAATTCAAGCAGAGAAAAAGGAATTTCGGACGTTCACCGGTGAATGTCGACATTAACCAGATTTCCCGAACATTCACAGCAACATATCCACAAAACCAAATTACTTCTACGTGCCTGGAGAAGTGGACTAATAGGGCACAATTTAGCACCACCTCTAATAAGCTAGTGTATTTCAACAGGAGATTTTGTGTGGCGTCAATGACTGTGATATACAAGTGCATTCACTCACCTCCTCGTGACAATTTTTCTATCATTTTGCCTCACCTTGCCAAGTCTACAAGACAAATGTTTTAAGATGCAGATACAGGTAGCTCCTATTACCAGAGGGAGAAGGGGCCTAAATGCATTGTTGTGTCCAGCCCTGCACATCAATCTCCGTGATGGCTGCCAACTCCGTGAGGGTCATATCACCTCAACGCAATCTATTAATTCCTTTGATAAGAGTCTAGTGGATGAAAAAATCTTGTCATTAAAATAGGTGGGAGGGGGGCTAGTTGTGTATTGAGCACTCAATTTTTTGGGCACTACGAAGTGCAAAATAAAATAAGAGAAAAGCATTGTAGCACACGGGCTACCCTTCTTAGGTATGGAGTGCCGACCGAGGGAAATGTACATACCCTTAAAAATTTCAATATTACCTTATTACCTCTACACCGCAATTTGAGCCAAACCCATACAATTGAAATCTCCATTGTACGGTTTTTTTTTATTGTATAGTTAACTTAGATGTATCTCATGACTGAAGTGTCTGGGGTGTATAGCGTAAAAAAAATATACTATAAGAAATATGCCGTAGTTTAATCATTTGTCATATTTTGACTATCATATGTGTGTTTCTGGCACTTTCTTCCTTAAAGTTAATGTATTTCCTTACAGACCCCTTCCTTTTTACTTAAACATAAGAATTACCTAGGGCATTTTTACCCCGTATTCCAGGTCTAGATACACCAGGGGTGGACTTTATCGCTTCATTGCTTTTCATATCTGGCATGTCTGTACAGAAAAGGAATAAAGGAAATTCCCCAAGTATTGTCCCAAAGGACCCCTCTCCAGGGAAAATTAAAGAATTGAGCTTCAAAATTTAACTTATTTGTTTTCGTTCACTGCAGTTACACTTCTCAAGGCTTTATTTTAAGTCCAGAATATTATCCCTGTTTTCCTCTGTCATTCATGTTATCAAACCTGTAATCAAAATTAATCACGATCGTATCTACAATTTCTTCTATTCTTCGAAATCTACCAAATGTTTTCTCGAATCCATTAAGTAATGTTCATGTGAACGAAGTTGTTTTCGGATCTTTAATGAAAATCTACATGACTCAAATAATTATGTACTCTGTTTCTAAGAATTTTCTGTCAATTGTATCCCTTGGTTACAAGATGAACGTCTTATATAAAACAAATCAGTCTAGTCTGCATTGCAAATCGATTTTGTTGTTGTTGTTGTTGTTTTTAGTTTTGTTGTTTTTTTATTATATTCTCTGTTAGAGCAAAAGCAGTTAGCCTTTTTAAGCACAGATCTTGAAAAATTACATATGAACGAGCATGTTAGATTTTTTTTTTGTCAATAATGGATAAAAATGAATAGTCAGGCCCTCCCCTCTGATTCAAATGCTTAAAACAATAGTGTTTCATACCCAACCGATGGAAGTGGATGAAAATCAAGGCCGTATCCAGGGGGGGAGGCTACCCGAATTGAACCCCCCCCCCTGAAATTTTTGACCGAGTCGAAAATTAGTCTAAAAAATACCTGTAAAGACAAAACCTTACCAGAAAAAAATATGCTCCCACACTAAATCCTATTGCATTTTGTGGGTAAACGGTTCTGATCATCTTACGCAATTAGGTAACTGTAGGTAACCCATGTTCACCTGACCTCGGATAGTAAATTAGGGTTAATATGCGCTATTATCCTATTGTATTTTGTGGCATACAAAAATCTTATTGCAATTTTGTGGGTAAACGGTTATGATCAGCTTACGCAATTAGGTAATCCCATGTTCGCCTTATTATGCAAGGTCAGACCCTGCATAGTAAATTAGGATTAATGGGGGCTCGAGGTAAATGTTATAAGAGAGTGCAAGATTGTGCAAGAGAGTGCGTTCTGTTCTCGTCAGAGACAGCTGGCAAAGGCTGCCACCAGCGCTTGGGGAATCTAGTCACCAAACCATTCAGGAACTGGAAGGATGCGATAGAGTGCTTCACAGCTCACCAACAAGCAGAGTTTCATAGAAACTGCATCGTATCGGCTGAAAACTTCATTTCTGTCTCGGAGAAAAGGCAGGACAATATCGTGCACCAACTAGACGCGGCGAGGAAAGCGCAGGTTCAAGAAAATCGCCAGAAGTTGCGACCAATTGTTGAGACGGTGATATTTTGTGGGTGGCAGCAGCTTGCCCTTCGCGGTACCAACGATTCCAGACCCATTTCGGTCTTGGATCCAGAACCTTCTCACAATGATGGCAATTTCCGAGCACTACTGCGGTTGAGGGCGAAACACGGTGACGATGTTCTGAAGAACCATCTTCTTTCTGCGGCCGGAAATGCAACGTATCTTTCTCCCATCATCCAGACTGATATTATCGCCACATCCGGGGAGCTTATTCAGCAATCTATTGTGGAAAGAGTAAACGCAAGTCCATGCTTTTCGGTGCTTGCCGATGAAACGGCGGACGTTTCGAATACCGAGCAGCTATCTGTTTGCGTCCACTACACTTTCAAAGGGAACCTGCATGTGGACTTCCTTGGTTTTACCCCAGTTTCTAATTTGACTGGGCAAGGTCTGGCTTCATCAATCCTGTGATTTCTCGAAAGCCTTGGTCTGAATCTGAGCAAGATGGTTGGTCAGGGATATGACGGGGCAGCAGCGATGAGTGGGCATCTTAGGGGCGTCCAGGCTGTTATACGTGAAAAGTATCTGAAGGTACTTTACGTCCATTGTAGTGCGCACAGTCTCAACTTGGTCATCTCTTCTGTATGCTCTATTCTGACGTTTAAGCATTTCTTCGGTGTTTTGTCACAAGTCTACAGTTTTTACCATACTTCCCCACTCAGGACACAGAATTTAAATGAGAAGATCAACGAAATACTACCGGATTCAAGGAAACATACTTTAACCGGACTCTGCAAAACAAGATGGGTGGAGCAGCACGATTCAGTCGTACGTTTTCTTGAGCTGTACCGACCAATCCTGCGATCCCTGGAAGCTCTTGAAGAGAACGGAATGCAGAAACTTCTGCAAAAGTGGCGCAGTTGCTGGACACGATGAACCAGTCGCAATGTGTTGTGTGTCTCAATGTGGTCAAATAGATTTTCTGCCTTACCCTTCCACTGTGCAAGACTCTTCAATCAGTTGACTGTGATTTTGCAGCTGCATGCAGACACGTGATAACTGTCCTTTCAAAAACAAAGGCAATGCAAGGAAATGCTGCTACTGCTTTCACGTCTATTTTCGACAAAGCTCAGCATTTAGCCAGCGACTTAGGACTGGAGATGACTCGTCCAAGGACGAGAGGTGGCCGGAATATGCATGCAGACGATCAAGACCTTCTCAACCCCTATAAGACCTAGCTCTTTATTCCTTTCCTGGACCACTTCACTTCCGAGCTGAAACAATGATTTGTGCTTCACCAGAAACTGCTGTCAAATCTTAGCGTCCTTTCTCCTGCCAAAATTGTTTCTGTCGATCTGAAGGCATTAAACCTGGAGTCATTGGTTGATTTGTATGGTGATATTCCTCCCGAGCCAGACTGTCTGAAGAAAGAAATTGAGCTATGGTGCATCAAGTTGGAGAATGTTCCGGTATCAGAGAGGCCTAATTGTGCTGTGTCTTTGCTTCAGGCATGTGACGTCACCTTTTTTCCAAATGTTTTTCTTCTTCTGACTGTTCTTGCGACATTACCTGTTAGCACTGCTACTCCGGAAAGAAGTTTCTCAACGAACAAGGCTCAAAACCTGGCTGAGAAATTCAACAGGAGAAGAACGATTGAGTGGCTTAGTCCTCCTTGCAGTCCATAGGGACGTTGACATCTGCCCTGACAAGGTCATCGACATTTTTGCAGGGAAGAGAAATCGTCGTTTGGATTTCGTTTTATAGATATTCACCCTTACTTTTAGCTAAAAAAAAACCCTAAAAAATATATAGACTACTTCTACTATTTGGCTTCTTTTTGCGTTAACTGTTTTTGCTGTTTCCAAAAAAAAACTAAAAAATTAGCTTGTAGTATTTAACTGTATGTAAATACTTGTCTTGTTTTTGCGTTACTAAAAAAAAAAAAAAAAAAAAAAAAAAAAAAAAAAAAAAAAAAAAAAAGCCGCTTATAGATACGAAAGTTAGCCTATTAGACACGTACTCGTACGCAAGGGGCGGACTAACGGTCTCGAGCTAACGTAATGTTGCTCAAGGATGTTAGACAGAGTCCACGGGAGAAAATTGGGTACCCCCCCCCCCCCCGGAACAAAAATCCTGGATACGGCCCTGATGAAAATGATTCATTATCTTGCTTATTTGATGTTGTATCTCGCTCAATTTGTCAGTGCTAGAGCATATTTTTAATTTGTCTGCTTTATACTCAAATCCTTAGGGATTAACTTTACGCCTGGTGTCAATCACAACTGAATGTGAAACTCTACTTTGGTAATTTTCTAACTGTTTTCTGTATTGATAGCCTGTGCTGATATATATCTGTCGAAGTTTTTTTTATCTATGATGTTAGCGAGAAATAATCAAGGCAATCAAATAGTTTGTGGTAACTAACTGCATATAAGAAGCGATGCGGCTCAATAGTAACTGAAAGTCTAAAAACAGAGTTTTCGTACCAATAAATATATATATAAAAAAATCTGTTTATTATGCTGATTCCAAATATATGATTCATTAAGTTTAGTGTTACCAGGCTACGAGCCCGAGAAAATTTGCCTTGTTTTCGAAAAAGAGGAAAACACCCTTTCACCCTTCGAAAAAGAGGAAAAAGTCAAATAATCTTAATGAAAATCCCACCATCAGATTCAGAGTATTAGAGAACCTCATTGTAGCGGTTTCAACATTCTATCTGCAAAAATGAGAAATTTTCTATTTTTTGTGAGAAGAAAGATCGCGGATGCGTGTTTATTTGTTTGTTTTTATTTTTGTTCATTTGTTTTTCCCAGTGGTGATTGTATCGACCGCGTATTCCTAGAATACTAGAAGAGGGATCGTTCGAACTTTAATTATAATTTCTAGTGCTCTTTTTTAGTGACCAAAAAGATTCAAGGGCAACTAGGGCCCCTTCATCGGCCCTTTCCCTCAAAATCGTCCGATCAAAATTTTGAGATAGTAATTTTGTTCATCATAGTTTAAAGTCCCAACAACTATGCCTTTGGATATAATATGCCCCCCCCCCCCCAGGCTCCAGGGAAAAGGTCCTTAAGTTATAAAATTCGTCTACTGTTTACGCATAGTATTTCTTACTGGGAAGTATGCATGCAGTTTCAGATAAGGGGGGGGCAAATTTTCTTCTTAGGGGGGGGGTTTCTACGGGGGAATTTTCCATGGGTAGGGAAGTTTCCAGGGGGTGAAATTTTCAGGAGAAATTTTCCAGAGGGGGAATTTGCCATAATTCCTATAGAAAATTGTTTTTATGTCAAATCAAGTTAAAATGACAGAAAAAACTGAAAAACGAGTCGTATAGTAATAAAAAAGGTAAAGATGTACTAAAGAAAAATGGCTTGTTTCAGTGGATGCTTGAATTATACAGGCTTATCTTAGTTTTGACAACATTTTTGGATAAGATAAATTTCAGCTGGGAGGGAGGGGGTTAAACTAGGGTCTGGAAGAAAACTGAGGTCTCGGAGGGGAGATTGCCCACTCTGCCTCATAGCAAATTACGCCACTGATCCCAACCCCCTACCACTTAGTGGTCGGAGAAGTGTAGGCATGTGGTTCTTGAACCATTCAAAGTTGTATATTAATAGAAGGATTACTTATTGTTATACTTACTTATTCAAATTATTTACTTGACTATTCCACCGTAATATTCTCTCCATACGTAAGATTGTGCATCCGAGGAAGAAAGACAAATGAAAACAGTTCTCTAAGAGAATTCCGGTAATTCTTCCCAAAATTTTTGAAATAAGTAACAAAGTAAGTTTATAGTACCATATATCGTGCCTACACAAGGAATGATCTTTTTTTGTAATTTTCATTCATTTCTGAATAATGAGTGGCTTTTTATTTAGGGACAGGTCAAATAAATCCTAAATCCTAAAGGCAAATTTCTGTTGACCTAGTAAAATTTTCCATAAGTAAGACGATACAGAATCCTGTCCGCTCTGCTAACCTTTTGTAACGTTGCTACTCGTCTGGAGCTACTTTCTTAAGTGTTACTAAATTGATTTCTTAAAACAACGAATTAAAGATCCATTTCTTCTTTTTTATTTTTTTTTTTACAAAAAGAAACGACACTATGTTTTTTTTTGTTTTTTCCCCTCTCTAAACTTATTTTTTCCTTAAATTCTTGCACGGCTTCTTAGTTTTGCTCCTTGATAAGGATTGAGGTGTCTTATCTGAGTTGTCTGGGAGGGGAAGTCGCCCACTCTGCCCCACAGCAAATTACGCCACTGATACCAACCCCCCTACCACTTAGGGGTCGGAGAGGTGTAGGCATGTGGTTCTGGAACCACTCAAAGTTGTATTATTAATAGAAGGATTACTTATTATTATTAATTTAAAAAACTTTTTCCACAAAATAAGTTTTTCAAAGAAAACAAAAGAACTCCATTAAACTCAGTTATGCCCTGGGTCATATAAAGTTTTTATTGAAAGCGTTGTCGTAGAAACTTCAAAATGGCTCATTCAATTGGGAATTGAAAGGGCTAGAGCCTTTTTTAATAGTTGAAAGTAATTGGATAGCTACTAACGCCCCTCTTACGCCCACCATTTTTCAAAACACATCCAATCAAAATTTAGCAGGCCAAACTATAAAGTCTTAAAAAACGAAAATATTTAAAATATTATTTTCTTTTTTCCTGAAAAGACTATGCCGATATAAAACGAACAAAATTAATTTAAAAAACTTTTTCCACAAAATAAGTTTTTCAAAGAAAAGTAAAGAACTCCATTAAACAAAAAATTAGCAAAAATAATAAATCAAATAATATAAACATTTTGATTACTAAATATCAGTATATTTATGTTAAACTGACAATGCACATTCATTTGTATTTTTTTCAGTAAAGTGAAATTTTTATTTTTTCCTTGGGAAGGCATAGAGGTTTTGCGCCCAACTTATGTTAATTTCTGCTCGTTTTGAGTTTGACTCTGTTGATTATTGTAATTTCTGTTCGTTTTGGGTATCATTTATTTATCGATTCTGATTTTTGGTAGTTTCACGCTTGGTAGATTATTTGATTTTATTTTTGCTCATCTTTGGTTTAATGGAGTTCTTTACTTTTCTTTGAAAAACTTATTTTGTGGGAAAAGTTTTTTTAATTAATTTCTGTTTGTTTTATATTGACATAGTCTTTTTAGGGAAAAAAAATAATACTTTAAATCTTTTCATTTTTTAAGAATTTATAGTTTGGCCTGCAAAATTTTGATTGGATGTGTTTTGGAAAATGTTGGGCGTGAGAGGGGCGTTAGTCGCTATCCAATTATTTTCAACTATTTAAAACGGCACTAGCCCTTTCAATTTCTAATTGAATGAGCCCTTTTGAAGTTTCTACGACAACGCTTTCAATAAAAACTTTATATGACGCAGGCCATAACTTACAACCCTTGTCCTGAGGGCTGTGGGGTTGTCATCCTTAAAGACCTAATTTCCAAAAATTTCAACTACGTTGAGTAAAATGGCTATTAAAAATTTGGATTCGATGTGTTTGGGGAAAAGGTGGCGTGAGAGGGGGGTTACTTGCCCTCAAACCACTTTTGACTATTAAAAAGAGTATTATCCCTTTGATTTTGAAATCGAATGAGCCCTTTTTCAAGTTTTTACGACAAAGATTTCAGGAAAAACCTTATATGCCTCCAGGGCATAAATTATAATCCTTGCCCTGAGGGTTGTGGGGGAGTGTCCTCCTCAAAAATATATTTTCTATCTGGAAATCAACTACGCTGAACAAAATGGCTATGTCAAAGTTTTTATTTGATGTGTTTGGGGAAAAGGTGGTCGTGAGAGGGGGGTTAGTTGCCCTCCAATTACTTTCGACTATTAAAAGGGGTACTATCCCTTTGAATTTCAAATCAAATGAGCTCTTTTTCAAGTTTCAACGACAAAGACTTCAATAAAAACCTTATATGCCTCCATGGCATAATTTATAATCCTTGCCCTGAGGGTTGTGGGGGAGTGTCCTTCTCAAAAATATATTTTCTATGCGTAAATTAACTAAGCTGCAGAAAATGGCTATCTAAAAATTTTGATTGGATGTGTTTGGGGGAATGATGGGCGTGGAGGGGGGCTAGTTGCCCTCCAATCACTTTCGACTATTAAAAAGGGCACTAGCCCTTAATTTCCAATCGAATGAGCTTTTTTTTTAGAAGTTTCTACGACAACACCTTCTTTAAAAACATTATATGCCCCCAGGGTATAACTTAAATCCCTTGCCCTGAGGGCTGTGGGGGCATGACCTCCTCAAAAACATATTTTCTATCTGGAAATAAACTACGCTGAACAAAATGGCTATCTCAAACTTTTGATGGGATGTGTTTGGGAAATGATGGGCGTGGGGGGGGGCTAGTTGCCCTCCAATCACTTGCGACTATTAAAAAGCCATTTTGTTCAGCGTAGTTAATTTCCAAATAGAAAATATATTTTTAAGAAGGACACTCCCCCACAACCCTCAGGGCAAGGATTATAAATTATGCCATGGAGGCATATAAGGTTTTTATTGAAATCTTTGTCGTTGAAACTGGAAAAAGAGCTCATTTGATTTGAAATTCAAAGGGCTAGGGCACCTTTAAATAGTTAAAAGTAATTGGATGGCAATTAACCCCCCTCTAGCGCCCACCTTTCCCAAAAACACATCGAATAAAAATTTTGAGATAGCCATTTTGTTCAGCGTAGTTGATTTCCAGATAGATCCAGATAAATTTCCAATCGATTGGAGGGCACATAGCCCCCCCCCCCCTCTACGCCCAGCATTCCCTCAAACACATCCAATCAAAATTTTGAGATGGCCATTTTAATCAGTGTAATTGATTTCCAGACATAAAATATGTTTGTGAGAAGGCCACTCCCCCACAACCCTCAGAGCAAGAGTTTTAAGTTATGCCCTGGGGGCATATAAGGTTTTTATAGAAGGCTTTTCTGTAGAAACTTCAAAACGGGCTCATTCGATTGGGAATTGGAAGGGCTAGTACCCTTTTTAGTAGTCAAAAAGGATTGGAGGGTAACTAGCCCCCCCCACGCCCAGGATTCCCCCCAACACAACCAATCAAAATTTTAAGATAGCCATTTTTTTCAGCGTAGTTGATTTCCATAGATAAAATATGTTTTTGAGTAGCACACTTCCCCACTACCCTCAGGGCACGGGTTTTCAGTTAAGCCCTGGGGGTATATAAGGTTTTTATAGAAGGCGTTGTCGTTGAAACTTCAAAAAAGGCTCATTCGATTGGAGATTCAACGGGCTAGTGCCCTTTTAATAGTCGCAAGTGATTGGAGGGCAACTAGCCCCCCCCCCTTGCCCATATTTCCCAAACACATCCAATAAAAACTTTGAGATAGCCATTTTGTTCAGCGTAGTTAATTTCCAGATGAACAAAATGGCTATCTCAAAATTTAGATTGGATGTGTTTGAGGGAATGATGGGCGTAGAGGGGGGGGGGCTAGTTGCCCTCCAATCACTTTCGACTATTAAAGAGTGCACTAGAACTCTCAATTTCCAATGTAATGAGTCCCATTTGAAGTTTCTACGACGACCCCTTCCATATGAAGTACCCTTCTGTAAAGGAAAAAATAATACATAGTACATTGTGCCAACATCGTTCTTATATCCCTCAGGGCATAACTTAAAACCCTTGCCCCGAGGGTTGTGGGGGATTATGCTTCTCAAAAATGTTTTCTAACTGGGAATCAACTACGCTGAACCAAATAGCTCTCTCACAATTTTGTTTGGAGTTGCTTGGGGTACTGATTGGCGTGGGGGGGGGATAGTTGCCTTTCCAATCACTTTCGACTATTAAAAAGGGCCATAGAACTCTCGATTTCCAATAGAAGGAGCCCCTTTTGAAGTCTCTACGACGATCCCTTCCATATGAAGTACCCTGATCTAAAGGGAAAAAATAATATAGGGTACATTGTGCCAACATTGTTCTTATATGCCGTCAGGGCATAACTTAAAACCCTTGCCCCGAGGGTTGGGGAGGAGTGTCCTCCTCCAAAAGATATTTTCTATCTGTATATCAACTACGCTGAACAAATTGGCTATCTAAAAATTTTGATTGCATATGTTTGGGGGACCGATTGGCGTGGGGGGGGATAGTTGCCCTCCAATCACTTTCGACTATTAAAAAGGGCACTAGCCACTCCAGTATCCAATTGAATGAACCCTTTTCGAAGTTTCTACGACAAATCCTTCGAAACGAAGTGCCCGGGTATGGAGAAAAAAATCACATTGTGCCCACATCGATCTTTACTTAGGCATCGCTAGCGCGCTGCCTATGATACTTACTTATTCAAATTATTTACTTGACTATTCCACCGTAATATTCTCTCCATGCGTAAGATTGTGCATCCGAGGAAGAAAGACAAATGAAAATATGAAAATGGTTCTCTAAGAGAATTTAGGTAATTTTTCCCAAAATTTTTGAAATAAGTAAGTAAGTTCAGGTTCATACATTTTTATTAACAAAAAAACAACTCAATGTGACAACAAGTCGCACTAAAGCAAAAAGATGCTTGAAAAAGCAACCGGTTGGATATCATGCATGCCAACTCATCAAACCAATTAAAATGAAAAAAAGGGGAAAACAATAATAATAACAGAAAATAATGATAAATATATAATGGCACAAAATATAAAACAAAAATAAAAATAAAATATCTAAAAAAAAAAAAAAAAAAAAAAAAAAAAAAAAAAAAAAAAAAGCCTTCTCTCGAACCATTAACACTACCAAATTCCTGAAAAAAAATGATTTTTAATACGGGTTTTAATTTGCGGCACACTTTCAGCTTGACGAACAGAATCTGGGAACGAATTCCAAACTGACGGGCCCATGTGTTTGGTCACTTGACTCGCTCTGGTTGTGTTCCGTGGCTCAGATGCAAGACTATCCGCACTCCTAGTCGAATAATCGTGATAAAACGAATTAGGCCTAAAAATATTCATAAAAAAATCCGGTGCAAAACCATTCAGACACTGAAATACAAAAACTCCAATTTGATAATCCCTTATTTCACCAACCTTTAAAATTTTAAACTTTCTAAAAAGTGATTCAGTGCTATCAACACCACGATCATACCTTCCAATCAACCTTATAGCCTTATTCTGCAGAACTTGAACTCTTCTAAAATTGCAACTAAAATTACTCGCCCAAATCAAACAACCATAATTTATATAAGGTGCTATTATGGAAAAATGCAATAAAAGCAGAATTTTCAAAGGTAAAAAATTTTGAAAACGGTTCAGAACTCCAAGGCCTCGCGCCAGCTTGCATGCTATAATGTCGCAGTGTTTTCTCCAACTCAAGTTTCGATCCAGGATGAATCCCAGATATCGGATCTCTTCAACTTGTGATAGCGGTAGGCCATTGTAAATAATGACACCAGGGAGAGTGGGAGCAGAACCAGTCCTCGTAAACATCATAAAATTAGTTTTAGATGCATTGACGCTAAGTAGGCTAGCACAAACAAATTCATGTAGGCCATCCAGCGCCTTATTAGCTTTGAACAAGAGCTCTTGCAGCGACTTTGCTGCAATCACTAAAGCCGTGTCGTCAGCAAAAGAAGTAACTGAAGCTCCGGGAATGTAGAATCTCATTGTGTCTACAAATATCAGGTACAGGAGAGGGCCAAGAACTGAGCCCTGTGGAACACCACACTTTATGGGAAACGGCTGAGAAGATTTGTTACTCAAAGTCACTCGTAGCTTCCTTTCACTTAAATACGATTCAAACAAATTTAAAACACTACCCTTTATGCATAAATAACACAGCTTTTATAATAAAATCTTAAAATCAACTGTGTCTAATGTTTTTCTAAAATCAATAAACACGCCCATGCACTGCTCGCCATTCTCAAGTGCTGAGTTGATATTTTCCAGAAGATGCTGGACTGCCTGCGTCGTCGAATGTCCTTTCCGGAAGCCAAATTGACCATCGTGTAAAACACCAATTTTCATCAGATACTCATAAAGCCGGTGATGAACAATTTTTTCATAAACTTTTGAATTAATCGGGAGAATTGATATTGGTCTCCAATTAGATATATCAGTTTTGACTCCACCTTTGTGCAACGGTACAACTTTAGCTATTTTAAGCGCACTCGGAAACATCCCCTTTTCCATAGAAATATTGATAAGGTATACGAGGACAGGAAGCAAATAAACCAGTAAGTTTATAATACCATATATCGTACCTACACAAGGAATGATCTTTTTTTGAAATTTCCATTCATTTCTGAGTAATGAGTGGCTTTTTATTTAGGGACAGGTCAAATAAATCCATAAGCCTAAAGGCACATTTCTGTTGAGCTAGTAAAATTTTCCATAAGTATGACGATACAGAATCCTGTCCGCTCTGTTAACCTTTTGTAACGTTGCTACTCGTCTGGAGCTACTTTCTTAAGTCTTACTAAATTTAATTTTTTTAAAGCACGAATTAAAGATCTTTTTCTTCTTTTTTAATTTTTTTTTTTACCAAAAGAAACCACACTATGGTTTTATTTCATTCTAAACTTATTTTTTCCTTCAATTCTGGTAGGGCATCTTAGTTCTGCTCTTTAATAAGGATTGAGGTGTCTTATCTCCCCTAGATTGGAGGGAATAGAAATTAAATAAAAAAAATAAGTTTTTAACTGAAACTAAGGACTAACATTAAAAATTAAAACGAACAAAAATTATTACGTGTAAATAAAAGAGGTCATAGCAATGTTGTTTCTAAATTAAATTTTGGTACTGTTCTATTAGCTGGAAGACACGTGATATACCGTAGAGCGAACTTGATAAAAGAGACTAGTTAAGCAGGTTATTACAACGGAGAATTCAAATGCCGAGCATTGCAAACAGTGGTTTCTCACTCCGTTTAAAATATTTAAATTTAGTTTTTTGGGGTTGATGGGAAAAAAAGGTACCTAGGTTAGGTTAGGTTACGTATTTAATATATGCTATGCTTTACCCCCACTCCCCTGATGTGCAAATATATTGCCGAAATTTGTTTCTAAACTATTATATTTTTATCCTATTTTGGTTATTTCATTAGCACTAACTAAAATTCACTTCTCGCGTCGCTTCAAGCTACTAGAACAGTACTTAAATTTTAATCAAAACCGAGCATAGATTAATTCAAAAACACAAAGTTTTTCCAAGAGAAGTAAAGAGCTAAGTTGAAACTTAAAAGAAACAAAAATTATTACTTCACAGCCTATCTAACATATATAAAAAAAACGAATGAAAATAAATCAACTGGTGATATTTCCCTGTGTTTTTGAACATTACAGAAAACTAGCGCTGGACTGAAAACACAAAACAATATAGTATTGGTACGGTAAAAGAACACCGTTTAAGGACACTTCTAGCAGTATTAAAGCAAAGCATTTGTAGACTGTTGCTTTCTTTATTTTTTTTGTTTAACTTGGCCTCACTACTGCACACTGAGCTCAGTTAAATGATTGAATGCCGTTTTGGATCTGAAAAGGACATTTCATAATTATTTTGTTGACAAGTTCAAAATGTCACTACAGATACGCTTTAGAATTAGTATCACAACTTAAAATTCTTCGTTTTATAGATAGAAATTACTGGATTTCCAGAGTTCATGTTACGGTTGATATGTTCTTCATTTTGAGTAATACTAGGTGATACCAAGGTGTTACCTGATAAATCTATCCATTATTTTATATGCTGTGTAATTACTTTAAACTTATTATTTTTCTGCCTAAAATCTTAAGATAATTTTAATTGTATACTGAAAGTTACTGATATCACAGCTCCTGTTGGACTATGAAAATCGTTATGGAGTAGTTTGTTGTTGTGAGGCTACGGATTTACTTTTGACTCCTAAATCATTATTCTTGTTTTTTATACTTGGATTTTGTGTTTTCAGTAAAGCGCTAATTTTCTGTAATGAATAAATAATAAATAAAAAAGCAACAATCTAAAAATGCTTTACTTTTTTACTGTTAAAAGTGTCCTTAAAAGGTTTACTTTTACCGTATCAAAACTCATGCATTGTTTTCAGTAAAGCGCTAGTTTTCTGTAATGTTATAAACAGACTGAAATATCACTAGTTGATTTATTTGCATTAGTTTTATTGAAATATGTTAGATAGGCTGTGAATAAGTAGTTTTTTTTTGTTTTAGCTTTCAACTTCGCTCTTTATTTCCCTTCGAAAGACTTAGTTCTTTTAAATTAATGTTAACAGCTGTGACTGAAATTCAGAGTTACCGTCAGGGTTGCCACCCTGGCTTGGAAGAATTTACTAAGTCCGAGAGAAAAAATTTACTAAATTGCATCTGTTTTTGCTAAATGCTCAAAATAAATTTTTGCGCTTGGGGCTACCGCCGCACGCGCACCATCAAGTATCGATTTTTACTATAAGAGGATAATCAATAGGATTTGAAAAATCTTTTTTCCTTTTTTCTTCTTTTTTTCTCTTTTCCTCTTTTCTTTCGTTTTCATAGTATAATTTAAAATTCCAGAAACCTAGAAGTTCAAAAATCTTTTTTTTTATTATTTGAATGTACCACTGAATAGGCTTCTTATTCCAGATGTGGTGTATCCAAGCCAGACGTCAAACAATAGTCTGGAATCTTAGATTCTGGAAATCCTGCTGGTGAAGCCCGGTTTTAAATTTATCAATGGTCTTCAGATCATAAAATTCAGATATATTGAAAAATTAAAAAGCAATCAACGAAAAAAAACAGCTACAACTCATATTCACGAAGCAATTCAGGTGATGGTGTGCATAGAATCTGAGGTGTGTTTTAAAGTGACGGCTTTTGAAATTTGTCCCACAGTTTCCTTTTTTAGGTTTGAAATCTAAACCCTTCAATTTTGCATTTTTAAAAGGAAATTTGCCACTTTTAAAACGCTAATTGAGCTGGTATTTAAATAAGGGATAAGCTGCTTACAAAGATTTCTGTCAAATTTTAAAGCAATTAATTTAGGATTTTTTTTTTTAACTGATTTTTTCTGGATTCTCTCTTGTTCGCATTCAAAAGAATCAAAAACCAATACAATATATGTCACATCAAAACAAAAATGACGCAATTGACTACCAGTTTAGTTGTAAAAATATATAAAGTAAACAGTTTACCTCAAATTGGACTAGGGCTGCCAAGAAAATGAAAACCTATATAACATACAATAATTAGTTTGAAAAAAATAAAATAAAATTGTGTCAATAGTCTTCAGGTCATTAAAATCATACAAATTGACAAGTAAGAAGTAAAATATGTAATCACAACTAAAAAAAAAGTCGCACTTAAAAGACTTTAATCGTCCTCGGCCTCATCCGAATTTAAAGTATCCACTAGTGTCGAATTCTACTAGTGTCGGGATCTACTTGTTTCCATTTGTTGATAGCCTGAGTCAAATCGCTGGGGATCACCCAGTCATCTACTCCACTTGACGACCTGAGAACAAGTTGCTTCGATTTAATCAGGGACGAAACACTCGAGACATTTAGCCTATTCCGGTTTTTAGTTTTGACGACCTACAAAATCAAGAACTGTCTCTCTGCTCCAGCACTTGAATGGGGTAAGCTGCAGAGAGTCAGAAAGGACTTGGGCTAGTATGGAAAAAGTTCGTTTCCAGCAGTATCTTTAAAAAGGGACAAGGCTAACTAACAAACGTAGCAGCTGTTATGAGAGTCTGGGAAATTTTTCTGAGAATAAATTAAGCCGGCATACCAGTCCCATTTTACATAGTTTGCCTTTAAAAACGAGTATCAAGAAGAAGCCGAGATAAAAGTAGAGATTTTTAAGCGCTAGGGTTGAAGCGAAAACGCAAAAATGAGAGTAATAGTGGCCATAATATCTAACGTAATCGAAATCGGATTTTGTAATGAATGGACCCTAATTCTTTTCCCCTGACAATTAATTAAGAGCTTCTACTTGCCAAGTGACCTTGTTTGACTGGTTTGCTGGCGTGCTGACTACAAGCCTAAGGAATATTGCCAATTGAAGTTAAATTACAGCTGCATCTTTTTTTGGAAAAGTGGGGGGTTTAATATTGCCCCCCTTGCGTGTAAGTCTTCGTTTTATGTTTTTTCTAAGCTAGATTTTCTCCTGAGCAGCTATTATAGCAAAATTAATCAACAATGGTGGTAACCCAATCATCGTTAGAAAAAGCAATTAAGGACTTGAAAGAACGCCTGATTTCAATTTCTAATGATCAAGCTTCGATCAAAGCCCACCAGGCTGGAGTGTCTTCCAAGCTCGATACAGTTATGTCCGACATACAGTCACTCAGGCAAAGCTTAGCAGATTAAGATGCTGAAATAGTTGAACTATGATCTTCTATTGAAAGCCATCTAGCTGAGCGTGTGAAACTCGAAAAAAGGTTGCTTGATCTAGAAGTTAAAGATCGTCAGCTGAATTTAATTATTTATGGCCTGCCAAAAGAGAAATCAGCCCAATATCTTACCAAAAATATTGAGACTTTATTCAAAGAGAAATTAGAGATTGAAAAAGATATTCTTCTTAAAAAAGTGTACCGCATAAAAATTGTTAGCCCCATTACAGTTAGAAACAACAAACAAGCTGGAGTATCACCTGTTCTTATTTCTTGTGCGAATAATTTGGACTTGCAAATGTTATTGGGCAATGTAGGCAAACTTAAAGGAAGCGGTATGAGAATATGTACTGATTTGCCTCCTTCACTAAATGCCCTACGTAATGAGCTATTGGCCAAGGCACGTGATCTTAAAGCTCAGCAAATATCCAAGTTCACGCGAGTGAAACAATCCGGGGCCAGACTATTGCTGCAAACTAGAAACGATATTACTGGCCCATGGGTAACACATGACGAATGCTAATATTAGTTGTATATATATCTATATAATGATTTGTCAGATTGATTTTGTTTTTGTTTTTTATTATTCAGTATATAGTCTATGCTGCTTACGAATGTGAAGATCGATAAGTAAAGTGTCCTACTTATAAAAAAAAGTGTATTTATCTCGTTCTCTATGTTCTTCTTTATTTTTGTTTCCTTTCTTTTTGCTGTTTTCGTTCCTATGTGCTTTCTTTTTTTCCGTATTTTTCACTTATTTCCAAATCCCTGCTCATCTATCTCTGAGCTCCTAGGCCTAAATTCATTAAAATTGATTCAGTTTTCTTGCTGTATATCTTTTGTTGTAGAAATTCTACAGGAACGTACTGCCGTTGACTTTTTTCCACTGTGTCGCCCCAGCCCACCGCCAAGTGGAGAATATGGGTGAGTTATTTTTTCTTCTAATTTGAATAGTGGTGGCTGTGGTAGAACTCGCGATGGGTTGAGTGAGTTGGAGGAGAGACCCTTGAATTTATCACAGATTCTTTCATGCATTGATAGAGAGGATGAAAACACTTATGATTATTTTATTAATAATTTACCCATGAACAAATACCTTTCTCTAGGAATGATTATGAGTAAACCAACAAAGAAGTGCCTGAGAACAGCATTTCTAAATTGTTGTGGTATTATGAGTAGTTTAGAAAATATTTCACTATTGCTTCCCGACCATAAGATTGATGTTTTTGGTGCATGTGAAACATTTTTAAATGAGCAATATTCTGAGCTAGCTCATATAAATGGGTATAAGTCGTTATTTAAACATAGAATAGGTAGACAGAGAGGAGGGTTGGCTTTTTTTGTAAATGATAGTATACCTGTAAGAGAAGTGAATGATTATGATTACCTTTATGAAGAAATGGCATTTGAATTTTTTGCTATTGAGTTAGATTTAAGTCCTTCAAAAGCATTATGTTGTGCCCTATATAGGTTACCAAGTTCGGCTGTTAATCAATTTGAAGAAAAGGTCGATGAACATCGCTCACTGATGACACAAAGAAAATTTAAGTTAATGATGGTTGGTGATTCTAATATTTATATTAATAATGTACATAGTGATGTGAATTCAATGCTTTCGAATAATGTTGCCGTTGACTTTGTAACGATTTGTATGTCCGCGGGTTTGCTTCCAACATGCCGGATCCCGACGACAATCACGGAGTCGTCAACGTCGTTAATTGACAATATTTTCACAAATTTAGAGACACTGGGCTGTAACGTTATAGTTGATGATACTTCTGACCATTTTACGATCCTGTGCGACCTTGAAACGGGTCCCTCTCCTAAACCCTCTTCATTGAGGTCAAGAAGACTGGACGCTGCTTCGATTGATAAACTGAAAAGTTTACTGTCCCAAGTCGACCGGTCTCCCTGCTTAGAATGTGACGACGTGGACAAAGCTACAGAATACTTCATCAATCAGTTTGAAATAGTACTTAATAAGACATGTCCTTTATCAAGCAGGCAAGCTAGGCGTTATATTAAACCAAAGAAACCATGGATTACAGCTGCTGTTCAGTCCTCTATACATACCAAAAATAACCTCTTCAGGAAATTCATGGCAGATCCTACACATGAAAATCAGGCCAAATTTCGGCAGTACAGAAATTGTCTGACAAAATTACTGCGACAAGCGAAGCAGTCATACTATCTTCATGAATTTCAAAATGCTGAAGGGTCCCCAAAAAACACTTGGTTGAATATTAATGAATGCCTTGGGAAAAAGAAAATGAAAAACCTTCCGGAAGAGATATTATCACCAAAAGACAAGAAAATTGTTAAAGGAAAGCGAAATGTTGTTGGTGTCCTAAATGAGCACTTCGCAAATATTGGTCACGTAACATCACTTGAGGCACCAACTCGAAGTTTACCCGATTCAGCATATTCTGCTTACATGCCGCCTCCATCGTATTGCTCTCTTTTCCTAACACCGGTGTCAGCAGATGAGTTACTGCAAGTTATGTACCAACTGAAGAATCGGTCGTCAGAAGGTATGGATAGCTCGTCGACAAGCCCATTAAAACAGATAATGCTTCATGTTACAGACTTTTTGGTTCATGTTATCTACTAATATTTTTCAATCGGAAATTTCCCAACTTGCTTAAAGCCTGCACGTGTTTTAGCCCTGCATAAGGGTGATGACGTGAAAGATCCAACAAACTACAGGCCAATCTCGATCCTATCTTCATTCACAAAAGTAATCGAAGGATGTCTTTACAACCGTATAGTGAAGTTTTTTGATAAGAGGGGATGTTTTAATGACCTTCAGTTTGGGTTTAGGAAGGGTCATAGCTCTGAACATGCGATTCTGACTCTCACACAGTTTATACACGACACTTTGGATAAAAAAGAAATTCCAGCTACTATATTTATAGATATCAAAAAAGCGTTTGATACTATTTGTCATACAATTTTGCTTCGTAAACTGGAAAATTATGGTATACATGGACCTACAAATTCTCTGATTGACTCATATTTAACTGGGCTCAGTCAGTTTGTGGATGGTGAAAATGCTACCTCTTCACTACTTGGTATCACTGGTCAAGTCGGCGTTCCTCAAGGATCCATACTTGGACCTCTACTCTTTCTTATTTTTGTAAACGACATCAACAGGGCACTGGATGATCTCGGGCTAAATGTCCTATTCGCTGATGATACAGCCTGCACAGTGAGCGGTACTGATGAAAGATCGCTTAAGAAGAATTTGTTGGCAGCTTTCGAGAGGATAGAAACTTGGTTTTGTGCAAATAAATTATCTGTTAATATGCCAAAAACCAAGTTCATGATTTTCTCTCGTATTGACCAATCAGTACTTGAACTTAGTAGACTATCCATTGATGAATATACTTATTTGGAGCGTGTATCTACTATGAGATATTTAGGAGTGCTAGTTGATCAGAATATGAGTTGGAAGGAACACATTGCTAAATTACGGATGAAGTTGGGAAGGAATGTTGGAATATTGCGGCATTTGAAATTTATTCTACCTTTTCATGCGATGAGATCGGTAAATTTTGCCCTAGTCCATTCTTATCTGAGTTATTGTCCCCTGATTTTTCTAAATACATTTAAAACTCATATAAAACCACTTCAAAGGCAGCAAAATAAAGCACTGCGTATTCTGAAAACTTTCATTCCCTCCCCAATATCCCTACCATCAAAATCGCCAAATAAAAGTATATTTTCTTTCCTTAATATATTACCAGTGGAATTATTATTATCTTTTCATGGATTGATGTTTTGTGTTAAGTATTTTGCTAAAATTCTACCGAAAATTTTCTATGCTATGGATCTATTTAACCAATGTGAGCACGATTATGGAACGAGGGGATCATTTAAGTATGTTGAACCCCGAGCTTGCACTGAGAGATCGAGGTTCTCACTCAGGCACTGCATAACCAAACTTTGGAATGTGCATGGGTCGGGTCTTAATATTTAGTCTTTCTGTTGGTACACTGCAGGGTCATTTAAAAAATCTTTTACTAACCCTTTGATCATTTTATTTAATTTCATTTTTTTTTATTTTTTATTTTTTTTTTTTTTTTTTTTTAATTCAGTTATGGTCGTCCTGTTGACTCATTCTATTGGTAAGGTTTCTCCATGGATTCACTTCACTATTTTTGGTGTTTTGTTTTAGTTTGTTCTCCATTTGGCTGCTGGCTTGGGGTGAAGCTTGGTAAGTCTTACATTTTTCTTTCTTTTTTATCTATTTACAAAAGTGTGATTACGTAGAAATACAGTTATATATTATGTTTTTGTTGTTTTTATTTGTTATTGGTTGCCTGGTAATACGAGCTAGACTCTCAGCCGGGCATACCCATATTGTAGTTGTATTTAGTTTATAAATAAAAGAACCTGAACCTGCACCTGAGTTTATGGAATATAACAAAAGTTTTGTTCACTACAAATCAGGACTTTTTACTAGATTTTTTTTTTACTCGATATAGTAAAATCCTACTGACGGTGGCGACCCTGGTTACCGTCCTTCAAGTCTAGAGAACTATTCGTAAGTTGGTGATCAAATTATTTGTCAAAACTTATAAGTGTTTTGCTGCTTTTCGTTATTATTTACCCAAAGTAAATGGGCATAATATCTTAAGCCGAAACCTAAAGTCAGAGTTATCATCTTTCAAGGCAAGGAAATCTATAATATTTTTAAGATGAAAAAATTTAAAACTGCACATTGAATTTAAAAAATTGTTACAACTATCCACAAATTGTTGTTAAATACATTCCACAATAAAAAAAATTCTTGCAAAATGTTTTCTTTCGTATTATGTTACAATTTTCAGCCCTTAGTAAGATTTGCAGCATGTGAAACGTATTAAATCGAAAAATATAAGCAGATTCAAGGAGTGTTAAGAATTGTTATAAAATGCTAATTCCTTTGATGTGCATGTTGGTTTTGAAAACACTCTTTGTCTGAGTTTACGAGTATCCCTTCAATAAAAACCATATATTCCCCCATGGCATAACTTACAACAACTGCCAACGGGCCTTGGGGGGCTGTGTTGACCCCGTAGTTTTCTTTATATGGTCTTTGAACTATTTAAAAAAAGCTAACTCACCGGTCTGAGCGGCGGGGTGGGAGGAACAAAGGGCGTGGAGGGGGGGGGGCGATGGACCCTCTAATATCATTTTACTTTTAAAAAGTGTACAATAACTGTCAATGTACAATCAAATGATCTCCTTTTTAAATTAATACGAGAATCCCTTCCATAATACTCATATTTGGCCACAAGGCATAACTTATACCGCCTGCCTCCGGGCCCTGGTAAGCTTTGTCGGCACCGAACTTTCTTTATATTATATTTTAAATATTTTTAAACAAAATTGCCATCTTAAATTGTTTCTTTGATGCAGTGGGTGTGGGTGGGGGTGCGGGTGACCCCCAATATCTTTTGATGCCTAAAAAGTGGACTAGAACTTTCAACTTCCAATCAAATGAGTACTTTCTGAAGTTTATACGAGCATAGCTTCAATAAGAACCATATATGCACCCAGGGTATAACTTATAACCCTTCCCCCTCCCGATTGGGGGGGAATTTCCTGCTCAAACACATACTTTCCGGAAATTTCAACTACGTTGAACAAAAGGGCTATATTAAATATTTTATTGGACTTGTTTGAAGAAATGGTGGGCGTGGAAGGGGTATCAGTTGCCTTTGAATCACTTCGACTATTAAAAAGGGATCTAGACATTTAAATTTCCAATCGAATGAGCCCTTTCTGAAGTTTCTACGACAACGTTGTCTATACAAAACCTTACATGCCTCCAGGGCATAACTTATAACCCTTAACATGAGGGCGGTGGGGGAGTTGACATCCTCAAAGACCGAGTTTCCAGAACTTAACACTATGTTTAATAAACTGACTGTCTCAAAATTTTTATTGGATGTGTTTGGGGAAAAAGTGGGTGTGAGAGGGGGGTTAGTTGCCCTCAAATCACTTTTGACTATTAAAAAGGGCACTGGCCCTTTGAATTTCCAATCGAATGAGTCTTTTTGAAGTTTCTACGACGACGCCTTCTATAAAAACCTCATATAAACCCTTGATCTAACTTAAAACCGGTGCCGTGAGGGGTGGTGGGGCGTTTCCACCTCAAAACTTGTTTTCTATATTTAAATCAACTACGCTGAACAAAATGCCTATCTCAAAATTTTAATTGACTTTGTTGGGGGGACTGATGGGTGTGTGGGGGGGGGGCTCGTGGCCCTTAAATAACTTTTTAATATAAAACTTGGCACTAGCCCTTTGAATGTACAATCGAATTAGACCTTTTTGAATTTTATACGACAGCGCCTTCTATAAAAAAAACCTTATCTGCACCCAGGGCAAAAATTACAAACCGTGCCCTGAGGGCGGTGGGGGCTTGTCCTACTAAAAAACCTATTTTGTCTCGGGAAAGCAAATACGCTGACCAAGTTATCTCTCTAACGTAATCGGTTAATGCGGGGCGTGTCCGATGGGCAGGGGGGGGGGCGATTTTCCCTACCATCAAATTCGAAAATTAACAATGCCACTGTCCCGTTTTATTTCAAAAATACTGAGTTGTTAAGTTTATATGACAACGCCGTCTATTAAATGGGGATATGACTCAAGGTCATAACTGAAAACCAGTGACCGGCGGGGGGGGGGGGATTGTCCTACTCGACAATATATATTAGATACGTAAATCAACAACGCTGAACAAGAAGTCTATCTAAAAATTTTGAGTTGAGGTTGGTGTTGATCTTAGGGGCTTGGGGGTTCGAGTTGACCTCCACTCACTTTCGACTATAATATCGGGCACTTTCGCATTGAATTTCATATCTACTCAGTAATTGTTGATGTTTCTATGACAACACCGTCGAAAAAAACCTTCTCTGCCCCCAGTGCAGGACTTAACACCCGTGCCCGGAGGGTAGTGGGGGAGTGTCCTCCACAAAAAAATATTTTATCTTTGTACATGTTCTCCGATGAACAAACCGGCTAACTCAAATTTTGATTGGCGGGGCTGGGGGTACGGATGGGCGTGGGGGGGGGGCGATTTGCCCTCCAAACAATTTAGAAAATAACAGATGGCACTATAAATCTCGAGTTCAAAACGAATTAGCCCCCCGTGAAGGTACTACGACGACCACTTCCATATGAAGTGCCTCTGGGGGAAAAATAACAATAATAAAACATTGGAGCCGTATGGCCTTTACTATAGGCAACGCTTTAGCATTGCCTCTGATTATGCCTCCGTCCACTAAGGTACCAACCAGGGAGCAGGTTGGTGCCCCCTTGCCCTGCGCACCCTCAAAGCGGCCGTGACCATCGCAGCAAACGCCCCTCCCAACCTGCGGTGGCACCGGTCGGCGCTACGGCCCGCGCCACCGCCAGTCAGGGACGGTCGCGGTGCAACCCACGTGGGTCTGGGCCGGGCGCTGCAGCATTCACCACCGCCGGTCGGGGGGCGGGCGCTTTGGCGGTTTTTATTATTTATCGTCAGTTGAGTAAGTATTGTTTCTCTGAGAAGTGACTTTTATATTGTATATTCTATTACCGTGATATGTGCTGTGGATAGCAATTCTAAATATTCGGTATGATTTTTTATAATTTTTCTTTAATTACAATTTTCCTTCCAATGTTTTATGCAGTTTATTCCAAATCATTTCCTCTCCATGTTGAGGACGTCGTGTTTTGATATCGGCGAAATGTTTGCGTAATTCTTTCTTTATTTTTCTTCCTGCTCCCCCTTGACCCGTTATTTTTTTTTAAAATACATTTCTTTGTTTTGTTTTGTGTTAGTTATACTTTAGATAGGAGCGTAATTTTGTCAAAATCCTGAGGGGAGGAGGGCAAATTTGAGTTGAATTTCCCCAGTCCGGGGAAAATGACCAAGTGAAAAATGAAAAATGAGCCATATAGTGCCATAAAGGCAAAGGCACAACTAAAAAAACAATGAAACCTTGAATTATGTAGGCCTATCATAGTTTTGACAAGATTTTCTAAGATGCTAATTTGCTGCTGGGGGAGGAGGGCAAACTGGGGTCTAGAGAGGGAAGTTTCACTATAGTCCCAAATTATTTTACACCCCTGAATTTAAATCTCTTAATCTTTCGGGTTCATTTTTGATCCTGCCCTAACTGCTACTCAAGAATTCTCCTTATTTGATGAACATTGGGAATAATTCTAAGTCGATTCTGTGGCAATTAATTTACTCTGTCTCTCTTTGATTTTCTTGAATGAATGGCTAAATTATCCAAGCTAAAATTGTGAAATAAAAATTAGCAGTCCTAGAACCATGGGCAATGCTATAGACTGTAAATAAATTATAACAACTTTTAAAAAAGGTCTGAGTTTCCAAATGCATAGCGTAAACCAAGTGGAGAGCGCATGGTCACAAGATGCATATTTAGAACATTAGTCTTAGGCTGTTTATCACCTTTACTTACATATTTTCAAAACTATAAGAAGGATTCCTTTCGGGACCCTTCAAAAACAATTCATACATTCATTTTGAGAATAATAGATCTAGTTCTGTTTTTCACTATCTTCTCAATTTTGTGGACAACATTGGAAAAAATACTGGAAAAGCCTAAAAGTTGTCAAAGTTTATTTCCCATTAATCTTCAAAAAGCCTTTGGTCTTGTTAATCAATTATGAAAAAGAAATGCATCTAATAACTGATCGGAGCCAGGGCCCAACCAGGAGGTAGAAGCCAGAGGCTACTTAAAAGGGTAATTATGGATGACAAAATATTCGGGTCCAATTAAATAATGCTTAATTAATTCTTTTTTGGGGGAATTACGTTTATAACTTTACTCTTTAGCTTATTCTGCCGACCCTCAAGAGTGACACCCGGGGTGCTTTCTCCCTCTAGCCCCCTTCCTTGATACAACCCTATTAATACTCAAGTTAATAAGTGAAAGTTTCAATTTTGACTGTTTTCCCAGTTCCATTGTCTAGTGTAAAAGATATGGTCACTAACTTTTCATTTGCTTCAGGTCCGCTTGCTCCCTCTAGCCTCCTTTCTTGATACAGCTAAACCCCGGCGCCACGCCGATAAGGAAAGACCAGCGTTGGTGGGGTCGAAAAGAGCAGCGGGGTTGCGCCGCCGGCGCACCACCGATGATTTTTTTGTGCCGCCGCCGGTAAGACGCCGGTGGAGTGCCGGTGGCGCGATCATTGTTGACTGTATACATTGATGTTTTCATCAGTCTTTCTCAAATCCCAGCTTGAATTTACAACATATTTGGGCCTATTCATGAGTTAAAAACTTTGCAAGTCGCTGGCGTGTCGCTGGTCTTCTTCGTTATTCATCAAGAGAAGTAGAAATCTGGTAGAAACGAAATGGCAGTGGCGTTTCAGAACCCTTGCATAATAAATGAAATAATAGATAAGAGATTCGCCATGGCTGTCCTATCTGTCCTAGTGAAGGATTTCGATTTGTGTTGAAAGAACTCCTGATATTCGGCATACTTATCTCGTTTGGAAGCACTTCTGGAAAAGTCTATAGTGAGAATTGCATCCCGGATCAAAATTTAACATTCATTTGCGCGAGAATGGCCTTCCTACTAATCAACAGAATAAATTTATTCCCTGATGTTTCAAGTGTAGAAAATAATCCTTTTTTTCCATAGGAAGAGAGCGTAATTAAATATGATATTGTTTTAACTTGCCTGTTTTTTAGACTTGCATACTGACCATTGTGTGTCAATTGTATTTTAACCTTTATTGTTCTATAGGATGTTATGAAACTTATAATTCTGCAATTTATTATTTAAACACTGTGCTTACAAAAAACTATGATATTCCAATTTTTGCATATTTTGTAACTCGTTTGATTACTAGTTTTAATTATTAATTTATCTATATGAGTTAAAACCTGCACGGAATTTTGTGTGATGTTTTGAAGGATGATAAATCCGTTTTGCTTCTGCTTCCGTAAAGAAACTTCACTACTGATAGTTATAAGCAATCATTCACAGAATGTGGGATCATGGTATATTAATGCCGGTCCTTCTTTTAAAATTGGAAGATTTTCGGGATTTTTCCTATGGCTTCTCGTTGTCTGTGTTCTTTTTTTTCAATTTGTGCTCTATTTGAAATTTTGGACCGCTCCAAAGTCAATTTCTGCATACGTTTCTTATTACAAGATTGAACTTCTGCCTGCATATCCTCATAATTGCACACACGAGGAGTTGTCTTCCTTAGACTGTCGTATTCTCCTTGTTTTTTTTTTATCCAGTGAGGTAGCACATGCTTGTAGTTGTAAAAAGTGTAGTTGTTTACAACTACTATCCTTGTATATGTAAAAAGAGATGGGAGTAGAGTGTGATTTATTGTTGTTTATGCGCTGGGAACTATTCTTTGAAGATATAATAAAGAATTTGGTTAATTAATTTTATTATTGTTTATGAATATCTGTGTAGTTATTGATGGGCTCCGACTTCTCCTCGATCAACTCTGTAAATGCATCGAAATAAAATGTTATGTCATTATGTATCGTTGAACATTTTTACAAGCTATTGATGTGGTTTTTCAGTAGTATAAAATTTAAATCTGCACTTGTGTGTTGTTTGTGTTCCAAGAGGTCCAATTAATTAGTCGTTAACTATATCTGTATTAACTTTATTAAAATTAATTAACTTACCTTATAATAGCAGCAAAAAAAAAAATTTTCAAAAAAAATTAAGTTAAATATCCGAAAAATAAAAATAAAACCCACAAAATTTAAAGCAGAATATAAAATTTAAGCTAAAAAAAAAAAATTAAAACAATTTTATATACAATTATTTAACGGTTTGATTTACGTCGGGAGTCCTATAACTTTATTTTAAATAAATTTGAAAAATTAAAAAGTAATATGTTTATAAATCATAGGATAATTGAGAATTATTTGTAAGTAGCGTAAGAATGGCCAAAAGAGTGAAAGGGTTTGCGCGCGCACCGGTGACCAGGCGCGCACGAATTTTTTGAATTGCACTCTTTTATAAAACTTTGCACTCTTTTTTGGCCTTGATTTGCACTCTTTTTTGAAGTCTGCAGTTGCCAACCCTTATTGAATGGTCTTATTGAATGGTCTTATTGAAACACTTAGTTTTAACTTTCTGCAAAAAAAACTGTAAATGGCGGGGGTGTTCTATTTTCCTCTTTTGGCACTGCCGCCCCTCCCAAATTAATGCTCTGGATCCGGACTTACTCCATGGTCACACCCCCTCCCTAAGGGTGTATTCAACGGTTTCATCAACCCTTTTTTCCTTTTATGTCTGGGTCTTTCAGTCTGAAAGAAATTCAATTGGGTACCGTGTGTGGGCGTTTATATTTTCAATAGATGCGATCTCTTCTTTTAAAATATTTTTTATTTTTTTATTTTCATGTAACTTATATAGAAAAAGATTAAGTAGGTAATAATGATATTTGTTTAAAAGGAAGATTTTAACTTTGAAAAATCTGGTAAAAAATAAAATGTTTAATGTTAAAAACTAAATACAATATTTGTTAAGAAATATAACTCTCGAGTTTTTCCATAATGTTATGAACCTTAAAAGTTATAGAATCTTATAAAATTTTTGTAAAGCTGGGTTAACCTGTGTGACGGTAACGCTGATCACAGGGACCAGCTAATTATGTATGAGAAATGGGATCCTAAGTGGGCACTTAGTGCGTTAATGAAACTCTTTTACTCTGAGCAGTGTTACCAACACTACCAAAAAAAAAGTACCAAAAATTTCTTTAAAAATCCCCAAAGATTAAATGTTTTTACAATTGTCAAATTTTTTTCCCGGGGTTTACGCTGCGCTTAACACGCGTATCGTCGGTGACATAAAGTACTATCTCTGAAAATTTTCATAAAGATAATTTCTTAAACCACATTGGCCTGACATAACAAAAAGAAAGAAAAATGGGGTTTTTAAAGGACAACTTAAAATAATGAAAAAAGAAAACAGAAACTAAATTTTTTGAGTTTTTTCAACTCGTGGCTCTTTAAGAATAAATCAGTGTTATGGGTGTTAGGTATTTTAATTTAATTCTTATAACTTTTGGCTGTTTTGAATTTGATTCTTCTTTTTAGTTTTTGGTTTTTTCTTTGGTTTTTTGGTTCTTTTCACATTGATTTTCCACGCTTGTTTTTTTGTTGTTTTTTTCTTCGGCACTGTCTGCGTAGACATTTTTTCATTGTGCACTGAAGAATAGAGGCATTTGTCCTCTCTAAATATTTGATTGGTTGTTTTTTTTCAGTATTTTCATTTGGCCTTTAAAAACCCAATTGTTGCTAGTTTTTCTTTCTTTATGAGACATTTTTATTCACTTTCTCTCTCCATTCCTTTGTTTTTCTTTCTCTTCTAATACAGTACATTACTCCTGACGTTACTTGAAGAAATTGTTCGGATTAACATATATTACTATAGAAACATTTTGCTACAGGCCGACAAAAGTCGTTTCGGCCATTTACGACCATTTATAGCACCGCTTAAAGTTTATCCCAAATGACGATTATAATACAATTCAGGGGCTAAAATTGCATTTTAACCTTGTATTCTTACAGCATATTGCCGAAAAGCAGTTGCTGAGACCTGATTTTCTATTTAATAGTTTGCATAAAAATCCCCCTTTTCTTTTCTATGAAGATTTCGATTGGGGGAAGGTTCCTTTTTGTAGCCCTCCCCTAATATAAGCTACTGACTACCAACAATACAGGAAAAAAATTCTTTTTAAATTTAGACTGATTAAAGAAATAACTTTAGGGCCTATGGTCTGGTCTAGTACGTACTGGAGATTGTAATGTTGGAACAATATTTTTCTCAAAAATGCCTTTAAAAGATACTCAACTCACCTTGTAAGGTCGAGTTTGATATATCCCCACGAATGGTACAATAAAGGCCATTTCGTTCACTATTTTTTAAATCATCGTAAACATCTAGATAACGGCATCTTTTATTTTTAAAACTAGAACTGGTTTTATAAGCTTTGGGTTATCTGAAGTTCCAACTACTCTATACTGCAAAAGCTATACATCAGAAAATGATTAAAAATATGACATGAAACATCACTATATGAGTCAAAAGCCATGGTGGTAGATTTTCTGTAGGCCTACCCTGTTCCAGTATATTGACAGTTGGGGTGAGTCATCACGCTCATGGGGGGGTTTCCACTCCTTGATACCGACTCGTTTAGCACCCAGAACAGCATTAAGAGTAGTAAAGCAGAGTCTATTTCTCAATTTTGTTTCGTTTAAATTAATAGTTGAAAAAGCCTTCTCGGCACAAGCAAAAAAATATACTAAGAGAAGCATTTTCTTGATGAACGCAGCAGGGAATGAAAAACTCTTGAATTAAGGACCATCACCTCATTCCAGTCCTGTAAAAAGGAAATACACTTGATCAGAATGAGCAAAATTCTTAAGATCGGTACAGAAAGAAATCCTTTTCAATTCTTTGCCACTGTTTTCCAAATTATTTTCCTTTGCCAAATTTGGAAACTGGACAAGTAGTGAGACACTGCTTAAGTTTAAGTGGTCAGGAGACATAGCTATCTTTGGTTCCAGTCTGTATAAGTTTTTAACCGAGGAGTATTTAGAACTGAAAAACCTTTCCTAATGTCATTGCTCAGTTCTATAATATATTCCGTACAAACCATGTTGAAGGTAGTTGCAGGTAATAATGAAATTTTCTTGTTAATAAACATAACCTTTAGTAACACGACTACTACAGTTTACTTCTTTCATGTCTCGAAAGTGCTGTTGGTCCCTGAGCTGTAGCAAAGGTGTTTCTGTTGTCTTCCCGTAGTTCGATGTCATAAAAAGGTTGATAATTGCTATATACAGCTCACTAACTCGAATGTACAAGATGTGAATTCTAGTATTCTGTGACTGAAACAACCAATTAAGGTAAGTAACAAATGGTAGGATATATCCAAGAAAAGCAAAATATGCCTTAAATGTAGGGGATAGCTATTTTTTGAATGTAGCTGTGGTTTTGGATGGCTTGTTTTCATCTTTGAAGCTTTCACTCCGGAAGAAAGGAATCAAATAGTCCCATTTTTCGAGATAACGTAAAATGCCTAGAAGTCGAGAAAGCAACTTAGTTGTAATATTACGCAGGATTCTGGGTTCTTCAAGCTTCAAGAACTTCTGCGTCTCAATAAATTCACAAGCCCTTTTGGGGCTTCTGCCAATGAAATTGTAGTGGTCTTAATAGAATTCTTCTACGTCTGAAAGTAGCTTATGACTTGCTGCACTGGCACACAAATGGATGGAGTGGCATGTACACCCAAGAACTAATAGGTTTGGTAAATCCAGCAAAAGCTTTGCTTGCACACCACCTTGTACTCCCATCATCACAGATGCATTATCTGATGCAGAACCCATCAGATTTTGCTTTGGCATTCCAATCTCTTTAAACAGAAGTTTTCTTAACACTATATATATATATCTTTAGCTATGCGCTGCTTTACTTCAACCAATTGCAAGAATGAGTCATTCACAACTTTCTTCGATCTACAAGTCTTAGCTTCCTTCACTTCATCGACCTGACGAGTAACAACAACTAGGATTTTCGAATTACTCACATCAGTGCTTTCATCAATGATTACCGAAAAACAGTTCTTTCTCATCAGGTTGCACAAGTCCACATGAGCTACTTGTCCAATTATTTTATTAATCACATGTGGAGATTTTTTACGTCCCCACTGAACCCCCTTTGCAATTTCCGAGTCGGGAAATGCTGTCTTCAAGATTTCTGGAAGCTCTTTCATAATATAGATTGCCAACTCATGCCTTGCTTGAAATTCCCTTAAAATCAGTTCGGCCTGTATAATTTTCTGTCTTTTTAGAAGTCTGTCATTCGTTTCTACACTATTTACTGAGAACTGTAGCATGGGAGCACTACTACGTGTTGCAAACACCTTTTTTAAACAAGTAGGATTGCTCAGTTGGTTCCTAATATGAAAACTGCTACCTGATGAGTTGGTATTACACAGAATACAGTGAGGCTATCCTGTTTGCCCTTTGCCGATGTAACGTTTACCCTCAATGTCAATATTCCAAATTGGTGTAAGTTTTCTTTTGTCATTCAGCTTCCTTTTAGTAGCTTTCTTAGCTCCGGCAGCCGTCACGTGTGATTCTGCTTCATAAGTAACTGAGGGTGTTTCGTCATCTTCTAAACTGTTGCTACAGCTAGCAATAGCAGTTGAGCTATTAGATTGAATTTCCTTTTTCCCTGCTACAGCAGTGCTCGCAGACCGGCTCAACTCTGAATCTGCAATACACTCCCAACAGTAAGATTGCTTCTCATTTTTTTGTCTCGGTCTAAATATTCCACTTCAGAGTAATGTTCTCTAATATTGGTCAAAATCGGTGAGTATGTATGAGATTCTTCTTCACTGGTTTTATTACTAACTATGGCCATGCTTTTTCCTTTTCTCAATGTTTCTGAAGTTCTCCTAACTAGACAACCATTAACATTCTGGGAGCTCGTTGTTGGTTGTTGGCTACAAGAATTCTCAATTATATTGCTTGTATGATTTGTAGACTGATCCTTATCAATGCATAAAATTTTATTCTGAGGCGTCTGTCTTCCAATAAGCTTGAAAAAACTGTCAATAGACGGATGATCTTTCATAATATGAAAAAAAAATTAGATTATTTTTATCAGTATATATTGTCTAGTACCTTAAATATTAATATATTATTCATCGAGTTATCTATCATCACATTTATGCTCCTCAAGGTTTTAAAACTAATCTTAACAGTTTTTGCCGTGACCAAATTTGTTTCCTGCAATATTTTCTGTTATTATACACTTTGTAAAACATAACAAAATACTAAAGGTATGGTGCACTTGTTGATTTTCCACATATTTGGTAATAAAATAAACCGGATAAACGAAGGCTTGATTGGATATATTTAAAGGCTGACTTCTGCCAGATGTTCTAAGATAAAGTCATTAATTAGAGGGGATCAACAGTCAACCCAGCAGCTCAAACAATGAAGTTGTACGGTCATAAAAGTCAGACCATTTCCGTTTTAAGAGGCTGTTTTCACTGAAAGTGTTAGAACTCTTTTTTAGGAGGAACTTTGAATCATGATAATCATAAGGGCACCATAATAAGTAAATTCCTACAGGGAATCTATGGAACTTTAGATCTGTATAACAATTAGGTGTATAACAATAACAATTAGGTATAACAATTAGGTGTATAACAAAAAGGTGCGTGGGAGGGGGCTAGGCCCCCTCCCACGCACCTTTTTACCAAAATCGTCTGATCAAAATTTTGAGATAGGCATTTTGTTCATCA